>NC_034192.2:60204696-60504696 GCF_002021735.2 Oncorhynchus kisutch
ATGTCTCTCTACCACGATGATGTCTCTCTAACACGATGATGTCTCTCTACCACGATGATGTCTCTCTACCACGATGATGTCTCTCTACCACTATGATGTCTCTCTACCACGATGATGTCTCTCTACCACGATGATGTCTCTCTACCACGATGATGTCTCTCTACCACGATGATGTCTCTGAAGGGAATAGGAAGATTGTGTAGCAGTAGCCTTGACAGTTGATTAAGGATGGTGAGATGGGAGTATCATGTCACTCACCTCTATTATGAGTGGGGTATTGTGATGTCATTTTTTTATTTTATTTTATTTTATTTCACCTTTATTTAACCAGGTAGGCAAGTTGAGAACAAGTTCTCATTTACAATTGCGACCTGGCCAAGATAAAGCAAAGCAGTTCGACAGATAAAACGACACAGAGTTACACATGGAGTAAAAACAAACATACAGTCAATAATGCAGTATAAACAAGTCTATATACAATGTGAGCAAATGAGGTGAGAAGGGAGGTAAAGGCAAAAAAGGCCATGATGGCAAAGTAAATACAATATAGCAAGTAAAATACTGGAATGGTAGTTTTGCAATGGAAGAATGTGCAAAGTAGAAATAAAAAATAATGGGGTGCAAAGCAGCAAAATAAATAAATTAATTAAAATTAAATACAGTTGGGAAAGAGGTAGTTGTTTGGGCTAAATTATAGGTGGGCTATGTACAGGTGCAGTAATCTGTGAGCTGCTCTGACAGTTGGTGCTTAAAGCTAGTGAGGGAGATAAGTGTTTCCAGTTTCAGAGATTTTTGTAGTTCGTTCCAGTCATTGGCAGCAGAGAACTGGAAGGAGAGGCGGCCAAAGAAAGAATTGGTTTTGGGGGTGACTAGAGAGATATACCTGCTGGAGCGTGTGCTACAGGTGGGAGATGCTATGGTGACCAGCGAGCTGAGATAAGGGGGGACTTTACCTAGCAGGGTCTTGTAGATGACATGGAGCCAGTGGGTTTGGCGACGAGTATGAAGCGAGGGCCAGCCAACGAGAGCGTACAGGTCGCAATGGTGGGTAGTATATGGGGCTTTGGTGATAAATTATGGGGTATTGTGATGTCATTATGGGGTATTGGGATGTCATTATGGGGTATTGTGATGTCATTATGGGGTATTGAGATGTCATTATGGGGTATTGGGATGTCATTATGGGGTATTGAGATGTCATTATGGGGTATTGGGATGTCATTATGGGGTATTGAGATGTCATTATGGGGTATTGTGATGTCACCTCTATTGAACCTCTTGATGGTCTTGCCTTGCTGCTCAATGGTTTTGTGAAGCTCCTTCATTTCAGCCTGCTCCTTCTCAGCCTACAAAAACAAGCAAGCAAAAAGGCTGGTAAAACATGAACAATCAAGGTTTATGGTGCTTCAACATGGCTGAGAATATAATATACTGTATACACAGTGCATTCGGAAAGTATTCAGACCCCTTGACTTTTTTCACATTTTGTTACGTTACAACCTTAATCTAAAATGGATGGAATCTTTTTTTCCCCCTCAACAATCTAAACACAATACCCCATAATGACAAAGCAAAAACAGGTTTTTAGACATTTTTGCACATTTATTAAAATGAATAAACAGAAATGGGTTATTTACAAAAGGAATGGGAGAAGAACAAGAATGTTCTTGGGGTATTATGGGGTATTGTGATGTCATTATGGGGTATTGGGATGTCATTATGGGGTCATTATGGGGTATTATGGGGTATTGTGATGTCATTATGGGGTATTGTGAGGAGGGGGGGAAACACTTGAATCCATTTTAGAATAAGGCTGTAACATAACAAAATGTTTGAAACGTCAAGGGGTCTGAATACTTTCCGAATGCACTGGGAAAAAGATGAGACTATCTGAACAGAGATATTCTGCATTCACGCTCATATAATAGAATACAAGTCTTCTCATCCACCCTCAAAATCCCACCACAATCAGACAGAGACAAGTTCTGTGCTTGTCTGAGACAGAACTCCTGTGAGAGGTATTGATTACCAGGCCTGGTAGTAGATACTCACCAGGGCTGTTAGTTCTTCAATCTGTCTCTGCTGCTCCTGAAGCTGACAGGAAAGTCTCTTCTTCTCCTCCAGCAGAGTGCTCACTGTCTCCTGCAGCTCTGGAGGGGAAGAAACAGGTTCCTGGGTGACATGACGTGATGACATCTCTTCACGACTAAGATTCTAACATATAGTTCTATTACTCTGGCATTTTAACATGGTTTATCTTGCTACTGGAAATACCATTAGAAAAAACAACAGAAAGGGGAATCCTAATATGCTGTACAGGCACAACATAATTTCATTGCAGTCAGTCCATAACCCTGTCAAGACAAATCAAGACAAAGGGTCTGATATAGCGTTGCCCTGCTGTTGGTACTGGCTGTAGGGGTCAGGGCTGGTGTCCTGTGTGTCTGTCTGTGTACGGGTCTGGTAGCTACCAGGTACTGTCTGTGTACGGGTCTGGTAGTTACCCGGTACTGTCTGTGTACGGGTCAGGGCTGCTGTCCTGTGTGTCTGTCTGTGTACGGGTCTGGTAGCTACCCGGTACTGTCTGTGTACGGGTCTGGTAGCTACCCGGTACTGTCTGTGTATGGGTCTGGTAGCTACCCGGTACTGTCTGTGTAGTGGTCTGGTAGGTACCCGGTACTGTCTGTGTACTGGTCTGGTAGGTACCCGGTACTGTCTGTGTACGGGTCTGGTAGATACCCGGTACTGTCTGTGTACGGGTCTGGTAGATACCCGGTACTGTCTGTGTACGGGTCTGGTACCTTTACCCTGCTGTTGGTACAGGCTGTACGGGTCAGGGCTGGTGTCCTGTGTGTCCGTCTCCTCTTCCAGAGGCATGCAGTCTGTGATACTAGGTAGCATCTCATCCAGACAGGGTCGAGACGACAGGCTCAGATACTTCAGCTTCCTGTTCTCACTGTTCAACTGGGGGACAAACAACACACACTGGATTATATATGATAAAGACAAATTATGTCAAGCTGATAACAGAGATCGATAGCACACATCAAAATACACTGATTTAGCATGTTGATTGTTTGTGATATTGTAATGATATTGTATGTACTGTAGCCTACACATCAGAGGCTTATGGAAATGAACATTATGCACACAAGTCTATACAAATAACCAACATTATGCACACAAGTCTATACAAATAACCAACATTATGCACACAAGTCTATACAAATAACCAACATTATGCACACAAGTCTATACAAATAACCAACATTATGCACACAAGTCTATACAAATAACCAACATTATGCACACAAGTCTATACAAATAACCAACATTATGCACACAAGTCTATACAAATAACCAACATTCTAATGATCTCTAGTCTAGATCCATTTAACCACCCGCAGTGTCAGCCTCTTACCTTGGTGGCAAGGGCCTCAGCATTTTCTCTGCAGGATTTTTCTATCTCCAGCTGCGTCTGCAGAACGCTCACCTCCTCGATCACCATTTGGGAAACTGGAATACAAAAAAAACATTACATTGCAGTTAGTTTTATTGTTTTATGGTACGATTTGACTCCTATTTTAAATAATGATTGAATGACAGAATGGGGGACTAACAACACACACTGGATTATATATGATAAAGACAATATGTCTATTGTGTTACTGTATTTCCCCTTTGAACTAGTCAGTTTCCCTCTATTTCCCTTCTCCTTATTGAGCTATTCAGTTTCCCTCTATTTCCCATTCTCCTTATTGAGCTTTTCAGTTTCCCTCGATTTCTCCTTATTGATCTATTCAGTTTCCCTCTATTCCTCCTCATTGAGCTATTCAGTTTCCCTCTATTTCTCCTTATTGAGCTATTCAGTTTCCCTCTATTTCCCTTCTCCTTATTGAGCTATTCAGTTTCCCTCTATTTCCCATTCTCCTTATTGAGCTTTTCAGTTCCCCTCGATTTCTCCTTATTGATCTATTCAGTTTCCCTCTATTCCTCCTCATTGAGCTATTCAGTTTCCCTCTATTTCTCCTTATTGATATATTCAGTTTCCCTCTATTTCTCCTCATTGAGCTATTCAGTTTCCCTCTATTCCTCCTTATTGAGCTTTTCAGTTTCCCTCTATTTCTCCTTATTGATCTATTCAGTTTCCCTCTATTCCTCCTCATTGAGCTATTCAGTTTCCCTCTATTTCTCCTTCTCTTTCTCCAGACAGAACTTTAGCAGGGTCCATGTGACATTCTGATGTAACCAGATCACGTTTCACTGGAGACCAGGAAGGCTCTGGCCCTTTAAAGTCATTTATTAGTATTTACTCTAGCTACTAAATACTCTACAATCACATTAACTAAGGTCCATGTGGTTCCACTCAATATTTAAGCTTATCCTGAATTTTTGTGGTTATTTTTGTTTCAAAACAAAAGGTTACAGTACTTAAAATGTTCTTAAAATATTTCACGGGCAAATTAGATTGGGTGCTGTTGTTGAAAGGAAAAGAGGTGCAATCATTCTCCCATTTGCACATAACCATTGCATGTTGGCACACTCACTACACCTAGAACACCCACAACACCCACTACAACCCCAACAACACCTACAACACCTACAACACCCCCTAAACCCACTACACCTCCTAAACCTACAATACTCACTACACCTACAAAAAACCCAACACCCACTACACCTCCAACACCCACAACATCCACTACACCTACAACCCCCACTACACCCCCAACACCCACTACACCCCCAAAAGCCACTACACCCACAACATCCCCAAAAGCCACTACACCTACTACACCCCCAACAGCCACTACACCCCCAAAAGCCACTACACCCACAAAAGCCACAACACCCCCAAAAGCCACTACACCCCCAAAATCCACTACACCCATAACACCCACAACACCCAGATAGCCATCATTTGTAAATTATTGAAATGCTACCCAACCAATGTTCCCTCTCAACTGCTTGTGTGCATGACTGCAGTGCAGAATACATTTCAGCCAGAGCAGAGAAGCACGAGATGAAGCTTCACTCAACTTTCTACTGTTTCCCCTATTAGTGAACAATATCGACGTTTCCCTCTTCTGTGGGAATTGTGATCGAATCAACGCAGTGTTAAGCTACTTTCAATGCAACATTCTGAAACAGAGCGCATTGGAGTAGGATTCTATTGCATTGACAGGCACGACCGCTACTCTACCAGACCGGTGCGCCATATCCAATCAGAGCTGCATTATCCTTATACTGTATGCAAATAGACCATTTCCATGTATGAATCTGTGCCATTAACTTTGAACTGGACAATGTTAAGGCTATACAGTATGTGCGGTTGTGAGAAGATGTGCTTGTTTTGAGATCAAAGTGAGAGCTGCATGTAGCCACGTGTGCACATTTGGTTAATATATTTTGCTAGTTAGCGAGTTATTAGCCCAGTTATAGCTCATTTCTAGTCGGCAATGGGGGAGTGGTTGCTTCCTACAAGAGCACAAAACGTATTTCTAGCCATCTTTGAAAAACTAGTCAGGTAAAGAGCTTTTTTTCTGTTTTAAAGGGGGAGTGTTGTATTTTCTGACGAGTAGCCAATAGGCAGAGGGTAGCATAATTTGTCTGATTCCCTGTTGTAATGTATGGGAATAATTCTATTTTGTTTCTTGCATCAAACCAACACAACATTTTCAGTCACCTCCTTGTCTGAAGGACAAGCTGATAAGCTCTGCATGTTTTTTTCTCAAGTCTCATGGAATGTAGGCCAGCATTGAAAACCACACATTAGCTGCTACTGTAGGCTGAAATGATAGAACAGCTATTTCCATGTTAAAATGTTAAGGGATGTATTTTTCTCCATTGTTTTTGATGGTAGGCCACTCTGATAGAATTATGACTACATGATGATCAAATAGCCACAGTTATAACTGTAACTTAAAGAGGGTACAGCCTCAGTGTTCACAATAAACGCGCACCAAAAAAATTGCACAGAATTCTTCACAACATTCAAGTTTGTGCTCAGCAGACCTGATATTTGCTCAGTGTTGGAAAAAAAATGAGAGGGAATATTGCTCCCTACGCATCGTAGTTGATAGAGTGTATACTACTACAGTACATCTGGCCACTCAAAGGGAGAATCTGGTTTCATCTGTTTCATCAATCCAACTCGGGATACAACAGCCTACCTAGGCTGCTAAACTCCCCCTGTCCTCTGTGTTCTGCCGAAGCAGCCACTGTGTTTATTCATGTGCTATATTGTTTTGTTGCAGCAAAAAAACACAACATGTTAATGCAATATTCAACATGTTAATGCTTATTCATTCACTTGCTTTAATGCCTTCTGAACACACATGCCTCTGCATATTATCCCCGGCTTGATTTACAACATTTTTACAAAGCAGTAGGTCGATCCTAACCCTGGCGTCTGACACTGAGCATGCATGAGTCTGTGAGAATTCTGGGAAAGGGGATAGGTGATTCTGCTTGTTATCACGCTTAGGAGCAGTAGGAAAGTTCTGCAACACACACATGATGACAGGCTGATCTCTATAGCTGTCCCACGGTTAAACTACTCCTCTCTGACTCCCTGGATAGTGGATCTCCACATGAGACTATTGGAAGAGCAGAGCTGGAGGGGCTGTGTGTCTGTATTGTAGTAGAGATTCTAGGTCAATAACTGCTCTATGCACAATGCTCCTTGAGCTGAATGTTGCCTCCAAAAAAACCTGCCTTTAACATGGTGTCATACACTCTGTAGAGGAGCGCTGAGGAAGGCAGTGCCTGTGTACCAAATGGCACCCTATTCCTTACATGGCGCACTACGTTTCACCAGGGTGTCATTTGGGATACAGACAGTGACTTACTCAGAGCTCCTCTACAGGGGCAGCAGAATATTATCCTAGACACCAAGCATTTATCGCTGTCAGGAGGGAGAGGAGCTAAGCTAGGCTAATCAGCAGGGATTGCAGAGTCATGCTGGCTCGCTGCGTCAAATGCTGCAGGCCTGAGTCAGCGATGTGGTCTTGGAAGTACTATTGTTGTTTGAATGTAAATCAGCCATCTTCTGGTCCTAGCAAAGCAAATAGTTTATAGCCTATAATTACAGGATTTCAGTAATATTGAAAATAAGCTATCTTCATTTTCAGAGATTATATAGCTAATGGTAATTGTATGATAAATTGTAGTTGGTCATACATACTAATATATCTTGTTTTAAGTGCATGTCAACTTGAAATTATATTTTAAAAGCTTATATCCCTATATTGACTAGAGTATAATGTACCTATAAAATATACAGTATCACTCTGAATGAAAGAACACAATAGAATAGATGCCAGACTGGAACACAGGAGCAGCCCCTCTCTCTTTCTCTAGTAATGAATCATGCATAATTGAGGATTTGAATAATGCAGTGAAATAACACGAGGTGTTGTCATGGTGACTGTGGTTCAGATCAGCGAGATGAATGAATGCCGACCACAGCAGAGGACGGAGGAGAGACACAGTCCCCTGATTATAATAAGACTTGGTAATAACACGTTATTTTGCCGCAGCTGAAGACTCCTATGGAGTCTAGGAGTCTATAGTCATAATTCAGAGCAACCTGTCTTTAACTATCTATTGTTTAGGTTGAAGGCCAGCAAACAAAATTAGGCTACCTCTCTGTTAAAAGACTGCCTGTCTGGGAAGCTGAAACTGGTCAGCAGAATTGGTTCCAGCTTGGTTGAGGAGAGAGACACACATCTAACTTTATTAGGTTATGTAAGAAAAATGGTTTCATGCTGCACTTCAAAAGGTAAGAACTTCTTACACGATTTACCGATCCTACAAAAGTGTCAAGCAGAAGCATTACAGAAACTGGACTTGTAACGATACAGCCAACCATCTGAATGAAATGCTGATGACGCAATCTATAATTCAACATTCCCAAAGACAGCTAACTGAAAGCTATGAGAAAGTAGCACAACAACACTGTCATACTAATGCTACACTGAACGTTAAACCTACAGTATACCGTAGCTGTGAATGTTGAATGATTATTGTCTTTCTTACCTCGCATAATGATATCAGACTCCAGCACTCAACCCTGTAACCTTGTTCCTTACCAAATCAATTGTTAATGGAGCTACTGTAGTATTTTATTACATGTTGCTAGGAAGAACTGGGCAGGTTTGCCAAAACACAAGTCCATGACTATGGTTGGCTGAGGCTCCGCGTGGGTGATGGAAAACTGGGATACCTTCTTACACCCACCCATTCAGGAGCCAGTTTGGAGAGGCGGCCATCACCAGAGGGGTGTGTAGAGAGGTGTGAGGAAGGGTAATGAGTGTAACAGTAGTGTAAAATGTGTGATGGGTCAGTGTCTGGAACTCACCTCTCTTGATGTGTTTCAGCTGGCTCTCTGCTTCATCTCTCTCTTTAGTCAGTTTCATGCACTGAGGAAACAGGAAGGAATGGGGTCACAAGAAAGTCATGTTCTACAATACGATCATATGCAGGCCACAGTCACCACTTAACAAACACAAATAGATCTCCATTCACAATCCGTTTAAATGTAGTTAATTGACTACAGTAATCCCATAGGCCTTCATTGTTATAGGGTATGAAGGATAGGACACTGGACTCACGACACTGACCTTCTGTCAACACACTGTCTCTATCTGTCATGGAATTTCAGTCTGTGGCAGACCCTCACAAACTTTTACAGATGCACCATTGAGAGCATCCTGTCAGGCTGTATCACCGTTTGGTTCAGCAAATGCCCTGTCCGCAACCGCAGGGCTCTCCATGAGGTTGGTGGGGTCAGCCCAACACATCACCGGGGGCACACCTCCTGCCCTTCAGGACATCTACAGCCCCCGGTGTCACAGAAAGGCCAAGAAGATCCTCAAGGACCTCAGCCACCCAAGCCACGGCCTGTTCACCCCGCTATCCTCCAGAAGGCGAGGTCAGTGCAGGTGCATCAAAGCTGGGACTGAGAGACTGAAAACCAGCTTCTATCTCAAGGCCATCAGACTGTTAAATAGTCACCAACTAGCCAACCTCTCCCAAGTACTCTGCCCTAAACTTTAGCCACTGTCACTAGCCGGCTACCACCCATTTCCTCAACCCTGCACCTTAGAGGCTGCTGCTTATGCACATAGACCTGGAACACTGGTCATTTTAATAATGGAACACTGGTCATTTTAATAATGGAACACTTGACACTTTGATAATGTTTCCATACTGTTTTACCCATTTCATTTATATATATGCTGTATTCAAGGCCATCCTATTTAGCTATTGCTGTACATATACTATTCTATGTATTCTATATACTACATATTCTATCCATATACTGTCCATAATGTCTATAATATATATATATATATATATATATATATATATATATATATATATATATATATACACAATACCAGTCAGTGAAAGTTTCTTCAAGTGCAGTTGCAAAAACAATCAATTGCTATGATGAAACTGGCTCTCATGAGGGCCGCCACATGAAAGGAAGACCCAGAGTTACCTCTGCTGCAGAGGATAAGTTCATTACAGTTGCCAGCCTCAGAAATTGCAACCCAAATAAATGCTTCACAGAGTTCAAGTAACATACATCTCAACATCATGTTGAGAAGAGACTGCATGAGATCAGGCCTTCATGGTTGAATTGCTGCAAAGAAACCACTACTAAAGGACACCAATAATAAGAAGAGACTTGCTTGGGCCAAGAAACACAAGTAATGGATATTAGACTGGTGGAAATATGTCCTTTAGTCTGATGATTCCAAATTTGAGATTTTTGGTTCCAGCCGCTGTGTCTTTGTGAGACACCGAGTAGGAGAAAAGATTATCTCTGCATGTGTGGTTCCCACCGTGAAGCATGGAGGAGGTGTGATGGTTTTGGTGGCCTTTGCTGGTGGCACTGTCTGTGATTTATTTAGAATTCAAGGCACAATTAACCAGCATGGCTACAACAGCATTCTGCAGCTGTCATGACTTCTGCCGAAGTCGCTCCCTCTCCTTGTTCGGGCGGTGTTCGGCGGTCGACGTCACCAACCTTCTTTTCATCACTGATCCATTTTTCATTTTCCATTAGTTTTGTCTTGTCTTCCTTCACACCTGGTTCCAATCCCATCAATTACATGTTGTGTATTTAATCCTCTGTTTCCCATCATGTCCTTGTCGGAGATTGTTTGATTGTATGTTTGTGTACTATGTGTTGGTGTGCGACGGGTTTTGTACCCACTTTTTATTATTTTGTCATTTTTGTGAAGCACTGATTAAACAACTCCATTTATACCAAGTTCGATTCTCCTGCCCCTGACTTCCCTGCCACCAACACGAAACCATTACAGCAGCGATACACCATTTAATCTGGTTTGCGCTTAGTGGGACTAAAATTTGTTTTTCAACAGGACAATGACCCAAAACACACCTCCAGGCTGTGTAAGGGCTATTTGACCAAGGAGAGTGATGGAGTGCTGCATCAGATGACCTGGCCTCCACAATCATCCTACCTCAACCAAATTGAGATGGTTTGGGATGAGTTGAAACTCAGAGTGAAGGAAAAGCAGCCAACAAGTGCTCAGCATATGCGGGAACTCCTTCAAGATTGATGGAATAATATTCCAGGTGAAGCTGGTTGAGCAAATGCAAAGAGTGTGTCATCAAGGCAAATGGTGGCTACTTTGAAGAATGTCAAATATAAAATTTGTGGATTTGTTTGACATATTTTCAGTTGCTACATGATTCCATATGTGTTATTTCATAGTTTTGATATCTTCACTTTCATTCTACAATGTAGAAAATAGTAAAAAATAATGAAAAACCCTTGAATGAGTAGGTGTGTCCAAACTTTTAAATGCTACTGTATATATACACACACAGTGCATTCGGAAAGTATTCAGACCCCTTATTCTAAAATTGATTCAATTATTTTTTTCCCTCAATCTACACACAATACCCCATAATGACAAAGCAAAAACAGGTTTATAGAAATGTTTGCAAATTTATAAAAAAATAAAAACAGAAATACCTTATTTACATAAGTATTCAGACCCTTTGCTATGAGACTCAAAATCGAGCTCAGGTGCATCCTGTTTCCATTGATCATCCTTGAGATGTTTCTACAACTTGAGTCCACCTGTGGTAAATTCAATTGATTGGACATGATTTGGAAAGGCACATACCTGTCTATATAAGGTCCCGCAGTTAACAGTGCATGTCATAGCAAAAACCAAGCCGTGAGGTCAAAGGAATTGTCCTAAGAGCTCCGAGACAGGATTGTGTCGAGGCACAGATCTGGGGAAGCGTACCAAAGAATGTCTGCAGCATTGAAGGTCTCCAAGAACACAGTGGACTCCATCGTTCCTAAATGGAAGAAGTTTGGAACCACCAAGACTCTTCCTAGAGCTGGCCGCCCAGCCAAACTGAGCAATTGGGGGAGAAGGGCCTTAGTCAGGGAGGTGACCAAGAACCTGATGGTCACTCTGATAGAGCTCCAAAGTTCCTCTGTGGAGATGGGACAATCTTCCAGAAGAACAACCATCTCCGCAGCACTCCACCAATCAGTTCTTTATGGTAGAGTGGCCAGACGGAAGCCAGTCTTCAGTAAAAAGCACATGACAGCCCGCTTGGAGTTTGCCAAAAGGCACCTAAAGGACTCTCAGACCATGAGAAACAAGATTATCTGGTCTGATGAAACCAAGATTGAACTCTTTGGTCTGAATGCCAAGCGTCACATCTTCAGGAAACCTGCCACCATTCCTAAGGTGAAACATAGTGGTGGCAGCATCATGCTGTGGGGGATGTTAATCAGCGGCAGAGACTGGGAGACTAGTCAGGATCGAGGGATAGATGAATGGAGCAAAGTCCAGGTAGATCCTTGATGAAAACCTGCTCCAGAGCGCTCAGGATCTCAGACTGTGGCGAAGGTTTACCTTCCAACAGGACAACAACCCTTAGCACACAGCCAAGACAACACAGGAGTGGCTTTGGGAAAAGTATCTGAATGTCCTTGAGTGGCCCAGCCAGAGCCCGGACTTGAACCCGATCGAACATCTCTGGAGAGACTTGAAAATAGCTGTGTAGAGATCCTCCCCATCCAACCTGACAGAGCTTGAGAGGATTGAGAGGAGAAGAATTGGAAACTCCCCAAATACAGGTGTGCCAAGCTTGTAGCATCATACCCAAGAAGACTCTAGGTATTAATCACTGCTAAAGGTGTTTCAACAAAGTACTGAGTAAAGTATCTCAATACTTACGTATATTTGATATCAGTTCTTTATATTTAATACATTTACAAAAATGTCTAAAAACCGGTTTGTTTTTTTGCTTTATGATTATGGGTTATTGTGTGTTGATTGATGAGGGAACTTTTAAAAAAATTATAAAATGGTGTTGACTAGCATACTGTTAAAGGATGTGGCCCACAGATTTTATACTTTTATTATAATTATTTGTACAGTAGTATCACCCCAGTTTTAAATAGGCCCATTGTGTAATCATGCTTCAATTAACATTTTCTTTCTTTCTTTTTTAAATGCTAAGGTTTAATTAAGAAATAGGACCGGCCTACTTGGTGGGACCCTCATTTATAGTGCATAGGATTTCATTTGTAGAAACAACAAATTAGGTAGTTATAGAAACAAAAAAAATCACCGTGATAAAATTACCTATAAAATATAATATGATGCTCCCAATTACCAAGCATCTAATCTGGTTTGTTCAACGGAGATCCAATCATTATTTTAGTGTGTCCAGCTAAGGACCCCAAACAAATCTAGCTACCAAAATCTTGCCGACCCCGGGTTTTCCTAGAGGTTTTGGGAGGGGTCAGCCCTTTGATTTGTCTCAGCATAGTTTACGTACAACGAAGAAGCCAAACATTTCCATGGAAAAATAAAAACGTGTCACCTTGATCTCGCTCCGACGACTATGTTACTTCTGTAATCTTGGAAAAATGTCTAAAATACACGTAACGGGAGAGCATCTATTACCTGCATTTTCTGCGTATCCCTCGCCTCTTCCCCACATCCCTCCATCTGCACCAGTCCGGATGATGAAGACTGTAGCATTATTCACCCTTGCCGATAACGAATCTAATATCTTGGCCTGTATAATATCCTATTATAGAAAGAAAATAACTAAGCTACTTCTAACAACAACTGGCAAGTCCACTGATATGCCTTAGAAATAAATAGCATTTTATGTCTATATGGGATGGATGACTGCTACCGCTATTCAGGCACACTGGATCCTTTCGCTGACAGCATCACCGCCCCCCCTTCCGCCCGTTCCCCCCATACAGGGTTGATTGCGCATGCATCCTTACGTCGTATTCGTCCACATTTGCTGATGAACATAAAAGCTTCACCCCATCAGATTGATTGTGCATTGTAATTAGGGATAAACGTTTTATTCAATGTCTTCAACTGTTAAATGTTTTAAAAAATATTATCATAATAACTGCCCATCTCTCCAGAGATTGACAAAAATGTATCAACGTTGCTTCAGAATGTTCAACAACCCTGTTCTATGCAATTAGGATCTGGGTTTAACCACAGGCTGCTGGGGGGATTCAGCAAATCAGGCATATAAATTACTCAAGGAAAAAAGTCCTCTGGTGAATGAATGAATGAGGAATTGTATTTATTACAGTAAATAATGAAATATAGTGCTCTGAATCAACAACAACAAAAATTGTACAAATACATTCCATTATCAGGCACAGCAGATGGAATAACCTCATGAGACAATCCCATTGGTGCTGCTAGTACCATACAAGATTGACAGTTGATACAAAAACAGGTAAAAAATAATAATAATAATAAAATAGATGACATTTCATCGTTACAAAAATATTAATATTTTGGCTATTAACAGACAATATAAAAACTACAACATGTGGGATTTAAACATGTTCACATAACAATCCTGGTGAAAAACCTTTCTTCATTCCTCTTTAAACGATGTGGAACATTGCAGCATTCCTCTTGAAACGATGTGGAACATTGCAGCATTCCTCTTGAAACGATGTGGAACATTGCCGCATTCCTCTTGAAACGATGTGGAACATTGCAGCATTCCTCTTGAAACGATGTGGAACATTGCAGCATTCCTCTTGAAACGATGTGGAACATTGCCGCATTCCTCTTGAAACGATGTGGAACATTGCAGCATTCCTCTTGAAACGATGTGGAACATTGCAGCATTCCTCTTGAAACGATGTGGAACATTGCAGCATTCCTCTTGAAACGATGTGGAACATTGCAGCATTCCTCTTGAAACGATGTGGAACATTGCAGCATTCCTCTTGAAACGATGTGGAACATTGCAGCATTCCTCTTGAAACGATGTGGAACATTGCAGCATTCCTCCTGAAACGATGTGGAACATTGCAGCATTCCTCTTGAAACGATGTGGAACATTGCAGCATTCCTCTTGAAACAGTGTGGAACATTGCAGCATTCCTCTTCCTCAGTACACCTTTGACCTGACCAGCAAAATGGAGGAAAAACTGATGAGAATGAAACACTGAGTAGATCAGGACACATCCAGCATCACTGATATAGGATCTTTACAGTGAAACGCTACGCAAGGTCACATCCAGCATCACTGTTATAGGACCTTTACAGTGAAACGCTACGCAAGGTCACATCCAGCATCACTGATATAGGATCTTTACAGTGAAACGCTACGCAAGGACACATCCAGCATCACTGATATAGGATCTTTACAGTGAAACGCTACGCAAGGTCACATCCAGCATCACTGATATAGGATCTTTACAGTGAAACATTATGCAAGGTCACATCCAGCATTACTGATATAGGACCTTTATAGTGAAACATTATGCAAGGTCACATCCAGCATCACTGATATAGGACCTTTATAGTGAAACATTATGCAAGGTCACATCCAGCATCACTGATATAGGACCTTTATAGTGAAACATTATGCAAGGTCACATCCAGCATCACTGATATAGGACCTTTATAGTGAAACATTATGCAAGGTCACATCCAGCATCACTGATATAGGACCTTTACAGTGAAACATTATGCAAGGTCACAGCTGAAGCGCAAAGCATAATACATTCATTGATCAATAATCAACAATTGTTGAGGCCTAAAACCAAGGAATCTACCCAGGTATGTCATGCCTAGCCTGGGTGCCAGTCTCTTTCTCCAGTAGGAGAAACATGTCATGCCTAGCCTGGGTACCAGTTTGTTTTTGCTCTCTTGCCAACCCTTTAAATGTAAATTCCATAAGGAGTTGGCAAGAGAGTAGAAACAGACTGGTACCCAGGCTATGCCATGTCATGTTTCTCCTACTATAGAAAGAGACTGGTACCCAGGCTAGGTCATGTCATGTTTCTCCTACTGGAGAAAGAGACTGGTACCCAGGCTATGCCATGTCATGTTTCTCCTACTATAGAAACAGACTGGTACCCAGGCTATGCCATGTCATGTTTCTCCTACTGGAGAAAGAGACTGGTACCCAGGCTATGCCATGTCATGTTTCTCCTACTATAGAAACAGACTGGTCCCCAGGCTATGCCATGTCATGTTTCTCCTACTATAGAAAGAGACTGGTCCCCAGGCTATGCCATGTCATGTTTCTCCTACTATAGAAAGAGACTGGTCCCCAGGCTATGCCATGTCATGTTTCTCCTACTATAGAAAGAGACTGGTACGCCGGCTAGGTCATGTCATGTTTCTCCTACCTGGAGAAAGAGACTGGTACCCAGGCTATGCCATGTTTATTCTTGCTGGAGAAAGCCTGGGTACCAGTTTATAGGTCATATTTCTCCTACCTGGAGAAAGCAGATATGGACATGATTCCTAGCAGCATCTCCAGACTGTAGAAGCAGAGTAACACAGCATTAAGGATGAACTCCAGGCGCAGGACGAAGGTCTGCAGCATCAGGTAGTACACAGACAGCACTGTGCACGGCACCAGGACGAGCACACTCACTGACATGGCCAGAGAACGCTCTGTTAAGTTCCCCTTCCAACCTGGAACAAGTGTGGGTGGAAAAAAATGTTAGCACATGATCTTAAGGAAGGACATATAGCATAGTCCTACGGTAGGTGCCAAATAGAACTACCAGATGCCATTATGGCAATAAATATGACAAGTAATAAGCACACAATGTAGGCTATATAATGTGAATATTCTTGTTTTAATGAACATGTATCATTCTACATCATGTGATGATGCAGAGACATACCTCTAGCCCAGAATACAGCTTAACTAAACACAAACCAAACCATCCCATCCCCATCACCATCCCCATCCCCATCCCCATCCCATTATTCTACACCATGTGATGATGCAGAGACATACCTCTAGCCCAGAATACAGCTTAACTAAACACAAACCATCCCCATCCCCATCCCCAGCCCCAGCTCCATCCCCATCCCCATCCCAGCCCCATCCCCATCCCCATCCCCATCCCCAGCCCCTCCCCATCCCCAGCTCCATCCCCATCCCCATCCCCATCCCCATCCCCTCCCCATCCCATCCCATCCCCATCCCCATCCCATCCCATCCCATCCCATTATTCTACACCATGTGATGATGCAGAGACATACCTCTAGCCCAGAATACAGCTTAACTAAACACAAACCATCCCATCCCCATCCCCATCCCATCCCCATCCCATCCCCAGCCCCATCCCCATCCCCAGCCCCATCCCCAGCTCCATCCCCAGCCCCAGCCCCATCCCCAGCCCCATCCCCATCCCATCCCCATCCCCAGCCCCAGCCCCATCCCCATCCCATCCCCATCCCATCCCATCCCATCCCATTATTCTACACCATGTGATGATGCAGAGACATACCTCTAGCCCAGAATACAGCTTAACTAAACACAAACCATCCCCATCCCCATCCCCATCCCCATCCCCATCCCCATCCCCATCCCCATCCCATCCCATCCCATCCCCATCCCCATCCCCAGCCCCATCCCCAGCTCCATCCCCAGCCCCATCCCCAGCCCCATCCCCATCCCCACCCAAGCCCCATCCCCAGCCCCATCCCCAGCCCCATCCCCATCCCCAGCCCCATCCCATCCCCATCCCCATCCCATCCCATTATTCTACACCATGTGATGATGCAGAGACATACCTCTAGCCCAGAATACAGCTTAACTAAACACAAACCGTAAAATATTCGGAGGGACTCAAGGCCCAGGAAAACAAGTAGTAGCCCAACGTCCAACGTGAGACTTGCTGGTGGATATGGTAACAACAATCCTGTGGAAATACAAAAAGGCATATTTAGAAATCAGTCATTTTGCTTTTAGCCTTGACACTGGGTTTGCAGGCAGTGAGTGATCGATTAAACATTACTTTATGTCCCCATTGTGTGACCATTTGAGTAGACGACAAACCTTTGTAAACAAACATCAGAACCTCAGCAAGGAAGTAGGCAGCAAAATACCAGCTGTTGAGGTAGAACAGGACCTGCAGTGGTGTGGAAGACAACTGAGATGTGTCGTTAAGGTCATATCGAAGACTTGCAAATGGTAGCCCACTGGCAGATGATATAACCAAGGGTCTATGATATGAGTAGGCAGGGCAAACCCATTTTGGTGATTTCTGGTAGCCTTTATCATCAAAATAAATCACTGCACATTTTTGGACTCACTCGGCAGTTTCCCCGTGAGTAAGTCCAATACCATTGGAAATTCATGTTGAAAGTTCAATTTATATCCCTAAAACTTAAGTTGAAAGTGATGCTGTTGCTGCTTCCTGTTGACAAAACATTTAGATCAATAGCTGAATGTAAAAACACAGTTAACGTGTCCAAATCAATAACCAACATGCAGAAACAGTTTGTAATATATTGAAAACCTAAACATAAAATGTACTGTCTACACATAAAACAATACTAATCATATTACTTGTATTTTTTAAATAAGCACCTTAAAAACTGCACACGCACCAAAAACCCTGTTGTTTTAAAAATAAATCACTCACATCGATTAAGGGGGTGGGGGATAAAATCTGGTAAAAACCACATAATTTTACTCACTGGTTAGACAACAACCTGCAGAAGACAGTCAGCTACATTTTGGAATGTTGCATTTTGATATGTGGGACACAAACAGAAAGAGAAACGCAAAACACTTGTCAATCCCTCCAATCGGTTATCACGTTGAAATCAATAGTTTGAGAGGAGGGAGATGAGGTTGCACTTCCTGTTAAAACTAACACAGCTCAAAAACCACACGGAATCTGGGACTAATGTGTACATCACTGGTTACAGGACAATTTGTAGGAGACACCTAGCTACATTCTGAAGTGTTGCATTTTGATTCAAGTGGGTCGACAACGCGGTAAGCGTAATGCAATCGTTTTTTTTTTTTTCACTTCCATCGATATCACATTGAAATGAATTGAATAAGGAGCAAACGTTTGCTGTGTATGCACTGTTTAAACAAACACTTTTCAAAGGCCACACGGAATCTGAGAAAAAATATTCACATCACTTGTAAAGAAGAGAATTTGTTGAAGACAGTCGTCAAAATTCTAGAATGTCGGAGGGAGATAACCATTTTAATTTAAACCAATCACAGTAAGGTACTTATCTGTTACCCCGATATGATTTGATATTGATATTAAAAGGGCTGCATTGTACCTTTAAAAATGTGTTCTAAGTGTTCTAAGTCCTGCAACAGACAGGCGCATATAACAAAATGAACTGTACCAACCCACATATATTAACCTGTTTAAAGCAATCGATTTAAATCTATTCGTGATGACAGTGAACTTTTATATTATCATCACCAATCTGAAGAAAAAAGGACCTTGTATCTCCACAAAAAAAATGTACGTGTTGAAAATGTGAGCTTGTGTAATGTAGTAACATAAACCTTGGGGAAATTGGCATAAAGTAAAAATAATCAAATACAACTAAATAATTCAATACTTAAATTTAGGATGATGGTAAACCAAGCACACTCAGAGTTTTTTTTTATTACAACAATGACATCTATGTCTTCCTACTTAACCATGGAGAGTTTAAAAATACACCTAAGCAAACTTTTACTGTGCTCTCTAGACTAGTAGTTCTCCAAGTGGGGTATGCGGAGGTACTGCAAGGGCATGATAAAATAAATAAAAAGATATACACTACTGTTCAAAAGTTTGGGGTCACTTAGAAATGCCCTTGTTTTTTTTATTAAAGAAAATCACATTTTTGTCCATTAAAATAACAGAAATACAGTGTAGACATTGTTAATCTTTGTAAATTACTATTGTAGCTGGAAACGGCTGATAAAAAAAAAAATGGAATATCTACATAGGCTTACAGAGGCCCATTATCAGCAACCATCACTCCTGTGTTCCAATGGCACGTTGTGTTAGCTAATCCAAGTTTATAATTTTAAAAGGCAAATTGATCATTAGAAAACCCTTTTGCAATTATGTTAGCACAGCTGAAAACTGATGTGCTGATTGAAGCAATAAAACTAGCCTTCTTTAAACTAGTTGAGAATAAATGCACTGTAATTTAAAAATGTAATCCTTAGTTACTAAAAGCATTTTTGGTATGGAATACCATGATATACTAATCAATTCTTGAAGAATAAAACTTATAAAGGCCTCATGAGGTTAGCTCAACTGTTGTACCCCATCAGAACCTAAAATTGCTTTACTTAAAAAAAATCTCTGTTCGTAAACAGTATAAATGTAAACAAACACGGCGGCAGGGTAGCCTAGTGGTTAGAGCGTTGGATCCGGAAGGTTGCAAGTTCAAACCCCCGAGCAGACAAGGTACAAATCTGTCGTTCTGCCCCTGAACAGGCAGTTAAACCCACTGTTCCTAGGCCGTCATTGAAAATAAGAATTTGTTCTTAACTGACTTGCCTAGTAAAGGTAAAATAAAAAAAACACTGTATAGCCTCAAAACATTGGTTACATTTCTCCAGGCCAATCCCTCAGCTTTCTACCAAAACAGTGCTTTATTATTGTGTCAAATAAGTACTCCAGCTTTAAAACGGCAACGTTTTCTCGCTGCCTCGTGGCATATTGTGTAGAATTTCAGGATATTAGCTTAAACGGCGAAATTCTCTCTCGATACCAAGTGGTGGGCTTGAAAAATGTTCCTTCCCGGAGCCTGAGACTTGCTTCAGCCAGCCATGCACTGCCGACGTCATTGTAAAACTCATTGAATGCTATTTATTTTTTATTTTGATGTCACTTGGGTTATGAGAAACCGTTTTTGAGAACCCCTGCTCTAGACTAGAGCTTCCATAGTG
The DNA here is from genome assembly GCF_002021735.2 of Oncorhynchus kisutch. Classification (NCBI taxonomy): domain Eukaryota; kingdom Metazoa; phylum Chordata; class Actinopteri; order Salmoniformes; family Salmonidae; genus Oncorhynchus; species Oncorhynchus kisutch. The sequence goes on from NC_034192.2 coordinate 60,224,947, forward strand.
AGTGTGAAGCAGCCTAAACCTAAGCTTTGACGTCCCTAACGTTATGTCCCAAATCGGTACCCATAGGGCTCTGGTCAGAAGTAGTGCACTATATAAGGAATAAAGATGCAGACTAACGTTAGCTGTCACAGTAGCTAATGAAATAGCTGACGTTAACTAGCTATTAAATGCAGCTTCTACATTACAACAAAAAAAAACAAAGGATACAATTGGATGTTTTCCTGCAAGAATGAGACAAATGAGCAGTTAAACAAGTCTTATTCTAAATCCTCCCATTTCATATTAATTATGTACATGCTTACAGTGATGTTTTTCCAAAATGTCTGATTAGCACGCTTGCTTAAACATTTAACATGCTGTCGCTGTTCGTGATAGAATGCTAGGTAGCGAACATTCTCTAGCTAGCTAAGTGGCTAGCCAGTTAGTAGATAACGTTACTTCTCCCATGCTAAAGCCTACTAAAAAGTAAATTATCTTGAAACTGATAGCGCAACTCATATCCACGTTATGACAAGCGATTAATAACCAGAGACATTTATCGTTCACAAGTTGTCTGCACATTTATGAAAACTATTTCCCACTCACCAGACACCGCCATGTTTATTTACCATGGAGACAGACGCCGCACCCATAGAGATAGATAGAATAACAACCAGTGAAGAACAAACACCATTGTAAATACAACCCATATTTATGCTTATTTACTTTCCCTTGTGTACCCTTAACCATTTGTACATAATTACAACACTGTATATATACGTAATATTACATTTGTAATGTCTTTATTGTTTTGAAACTTCTGTATGTGTAATGTTTGCTGTAAATTTTTTATTGTTTATTTCACTTTTGTATATTATCTACCTCAAATGCTTTGGCAATGTTAACACATTTCCCATGGCAATAAAGCCCCTTGAATTGAAATTGAGTTGATAGAGAACTCTAGTCCCAAAAGTCTGTTTTAGCATGGGCAGAGCCAACGTCCCAGTCAGTATTATGACGTCATCACCCAACGTCACCGCCTGTAAAGAAAAATACTGTGGTTACCTAGGTTACCCCCATTTGGCTCATAGCAACAACAAACAAAAAATATATATTTTCCAAACGCAATGTTCTTGTTGTCTGTTTGTTTTAGTTGATTACACAGCTATATTTAAGAAAAGTACATGTTTAAATGACTTTTCAACAATTGTCTGCTCTTAAGCGTTCTCACTACTTAGAAAAGCGTAATATTGTAGGGCTTTCCTCATGCCCTACAATATTACGCTAGCAACCAGAACATCACGCTAGCAACCAGAACATTAAGCTAGCCAATACCAAACAACAAACAAACGGACTGTACAGCTACAAGTAGTGAGTGGAAACGGAGGACACTAAACAAGTTAAATGTATTTCCTGTGGTGAAATGTTTTCCACACACATAGCTATGTGTAGCCTACTTGGACACCGGGTCCACACATTTCCTATTCTCCCAGGCTGAATACCCTGAAGCCACAGGGCTATTCTCCCAGGCTGGATACCCTGAAGCCACAGGGCTCTTCTCCCAGGCTGGATACCCTGAAGCCACAGGGCTCTTCTCCTAGGCTGAATACCCTGAAGCCACAGGGCTCTTCTCCCAGGCTGGATACCCTGAAGCCACAGGGCTCTTCTCCCAGGCTGGATACCCTGAAGCCACAGGGCTCTTCTCCCAGACTGAATACCCTGAAGCTACTGGGCTCTTCTCCCAGGCTGAATACCCTGAAGCCACAGGGCTCTTCTCCCAGGCTGGATACCCTGAAGCCACAGGGCTCTTCTCGCAGGCTGAATACCCTGAAGCCACAGGGCTCTTCTCGCAGGCTGAATACCCTGAAGCCACAGGGCTCTTCTCCCAGGCTGAATACCCTGAAGCCACAGGGCTCTTCTCCCAGGCTGAATACCCTGAAGCCACAGGGCTCTTCTCCCAGGCTGAATACCCTGAAGCCACAGGGCTCTTCTCGCAGGCTGAATACCCTGAAGCCACAGGGCTCTTCTCCCAGACTGAATACCCTGAAGCCACAGGGCTCTTCTCCCAGGCTGAATACCCTGAAGCCACAGGGCTCTTCTCCCAGGCTGGATACCCTGAAGCCACAGGGCTCTTCTCCCAGACTGAATACCCTGAAGCCACAGGGCTCTTCTCCCAGGCTGGATACCCTGAAGCCACAGGGCTCTTCTCGCAGGCTGAATACCCTGAAGCCACAGGGCTCTTCTCGCAGGCTGAATACCCTGAAGCCACAGGGCTCTTCTCCCAGGCTGAATACCCTGAAGCCACAGGGCTCTTCTCCCAGGCTGAATACCCTGAAGCCACAGGGCTCTTCTCCCAGGCTGAATACCCTGAAGCCACAGGGCTCTTCTCGCAGGCTGAATACCCTGAAGCCACAGGGCTCTTCTCCCAGACTGAATACCCTGAAGCCACAGGGCTCTTCTCCCAGGCTGAATACCCTGAAGCCACAGGGCTCTTCTCCCAGACTGAATACCCTGAAGCCACAGGGCTCTTCTCCCAGGCTGAATACCCTGAAGCTACTGGGCTCTTCTCCCAGGCTGAATACCCTGAAGCCACAGGGCTCTTCTCCCAGGCTGGATACCCTGAAGCCACAGGGCTCTTCTCCCAGGCTGAATACCCTGAAGCTACTGGGCTCTTCTCCCAGGCTGAATACCCTGAAGCCACAGGGCTCTTCTCCCAGGCTGGATACCCTGAAACCACAGGGCTCTTCTCCCAGGCTGGATACCCTGAAGCCACAGGGCTCTTGTCACATACACCTGGTTAGCAGATGTTAATGCAAGTGTAGCGAAATGCTTGTGCTTCTAGTTCTGACCATGTAGTAATATCTAGCAAGTAATCTAACCTAACAATTTCACAACAACTACCTTATACACACAAGTGTAAATGAATGAATAAGAATATGTACATAAAAAATATATGAATGAGCGATGGCTGAACGGCATAGGCAAGATGCAGTAGATGGGATAGAGTACAGTATATACATATGAGATGCGTAATGTAGGGTATGTAAACATTATATAAAGTGCCATTGTTTATTTACAATGATGGCCTACCAGAAGGCCTCCTGCAGGGACAGGGCCCTGGGATTAAATTTAAAAAAATAAATATAGAACAAAACACACATCACAACAAGAGTGATAACACTACATAAAGAGAGACCTAAGACAACAACATAGCAAGGCAGCAACACATGGCAACACAGCATGGTAGCAACAAAACATAACAACAACATGGTAGCAGCACAAAACATGGTACAAACATTATTGGGCATGGACAATAGCACAAAGGGTAAGAAGATAGAGAAAACAAAACATTACACAAAGCAGCCACAACTGTCAGTAAGAGTGTCCATGATTGAGTCTTTGGATTTAGAGATTGAGATACAACTGTCCAGTTTGAGTGTTTGTTGCAGCGCGTTCCAGTCGCTAGCTGCAGCAAGCTGAAAAGAGGAGTGACCTAGGGATGTGTGCGCTTTGGGGACCTTTAACAGAATGTGACTGGCAGAACGGGTGTTGTATGTGGAGGATGAGGTCTGTAGATATCAGATAGGGGGAGTGAGGCCTAAGAGGGTTTAATAAATAAGCATCAACCAGTGGGTCTTGCGACGGGTATACAGAGATGACCAGTTTACAGAGGAGTATAGAGTGCAGTGGTGTGTCCTATAAGGAGCATTGGTGGCACATCTAATGGCCAAATGGTAAAGAACATCTACCTGACAATCTATAAATTATGCCTCTGTAATATAGCATGGGTAGGATGGTCATCTGAATCAGGGTTAGTTTGGCAGCTGGGGTGAAAGAGGAGCGATTACGATAGAGGAAACCAAGTCTAGATTTAACTTTAGCCTGCAGCTTTGATATGTGCTGAGAGAAGGACAGTGCGCCGTCTAGCCATACTCCAAAGGACCTGTATGAGGTGACTACCTCATGCTCTAAACCCTCAAGAGGTAGTAATAACACCTTGGGAGGAGGGGCATTCTTCTTACCAAACCACATTACCTTTGTTTTGGAGGTGTTCTGAACAACGTTAAGGGTAGAGAAAGCTTGTTGGACACTAAGAAAGCTTTATTGTAGAGCATTTAACACAACATTTGGGGAGGGGCAAGAGTATAAGACTATCATCAGCATGGATGAGAGAGCTTCCTACTACCTGAACTATGTTTTTGATGTAAATTGAGAAGAGCATGGGGTGTAGAATCGAGCCTTGGGGTACTCCCTTGGTGACAGGTAGTGGCTGAGACAGCAGATTTTCTGACTTTATACACTACACTCTTTGAGAGAGGTAGTTAGCAAACGAGCCCAAAGCTCCATCAGAGACACCAATACTCCTTAGCTGGCCCACAAGAAGGGAATGGTCTACCGTATCAAAAGCTTTGACCAAGTCAATAAAAATAGCAGCACAATATTGCTTAGAATCAAGGGCAATAGTGACATCATTGAGGACCTTTAAGGTTGCAGTGACACATCCATAACCTGAGCGAAAACCATACCCAAGAGAATACTATAGACATCAAGAAAGCCAGTCAGTTGATTATTGACAAGTTTTTCCAACACTTTTGATAAACAGGGCAAAATAGAAATAGGCCTATAACAGTTAGGATCAGCTTGATCTCCCTCTTTAAATAAAGGATGAGCCGTGGCTGCCTTCCAAGCAATGGGAACCTCCCCAGATAGGAGAGACAGGTTAAAAAGATCAGTTTGGCGATGATAGGGGCAGCAACCTTAAAGAAGAAAGGGTCTAAACCATCTGACACGTTTTTTTGGGGGGGTCAAGTGTAAGGAGCCCCTTTAGCACCTCGGACTCATTGACCGCCTGCAGGGGAAAACTTTGTAGCTGGGCAAAAATGGGGAGAAGCATCGGGGATAGTCGCATTGGAAGGGGTGGGAGATGAGGAAATGTTGGACGGGCAAGGAGGCATGGCTGAGTCAAATAGGAATCCTGACTTAATGAAGTGTTGATTAAAGAGCTCAGCCATGTGCTTCTTGTCAGTAACAACCACAACATTAAGGGACATTGGCAGCTGTGAAGAGGAGGGTTTATTCTCCAGGTCTTTAACCGTTTTCCAGAACTTCTTGGGGTTAGACCCACAGAGAGAGAACTGCTCCTTAAAGTAACTAACTTTGGCCTTCCGGATAGCCTGAGTACATACACAGGGTGTACTGGTACTGAGTCAGTGTGCCGGGGTACAGGCTAGTCAGTAATTTGTGCATGTAGGTAGAAGTAAAGTGACTATGCATTGATAATAAACAGTGAGTAACAGCTGTGTAAAATACCCGAAGCGAGCATAAAAGGCATTTAGCTCATCTGGTAGGCTTGCGTCACTGGGCAGCTTGCGGCTGGATTTCCCTTTGTAGTCTGTAATAGTTTTCAAGTCCTGTCACATCCGATGAGCATCAGAGCCGGTGTAGTGGGATTCAATCTTAATCCTGTATTGACGCTTTGCCTGTTTGATGGTTCGTCTGAGGGCGTAGCAGAATTTCTTATAAGCGTCCGGATTAGTGTCCCACTCCTTGAAAGCGACAGTTCCTTTAGCTCGATGCGGATGTTGCCTGTAATCCATGGCATCTGGTTGAGATAGGTACGTACGGTCAACTGTGGGGACGTCGTCGGTGCACTTATTGATGAAGCCTATGACTGAGGTGGTATACTCCTCGATGCCATTTGATGAATCCCGGAACATATTCCAGTCTGTGCTAGCAAAACAGTCTTGTAGTGTAGCATCCGCATCATCTGATCACCTCCGTATAGAGCGAGTCACTTGTACTTCCTGCTTTAGTTTTTGCTTGTAAGCAGGAATCAGGATAGAATTATGGTCAGATTTTCCAAATGGAGGGCGAAGAAGAGCTTTGTATTCGTCTCCATGTGTGGACATCCTTCTGGTTGTGCGTGACATGCTGTTAGAAATGAGGTCAAACGGATTTAAGTTTGCGGCCCCAACGAGCACCATTTCTGGATGATAATTTTCTTGTTTGATTATGGCCTTATACAGCTGGTTGAGTGCGGTCTTAGTGCCAGCATCGTTTTGTGGTGGAAAATAGACGTCTACAAATAATATTGAGTACTCTCTCGGTAGATAGTGTGGTCTACAGCTTATCATAAGATACTCTACCTCAGGCGAGCAATACCTCGAGACTTCTTTAATATTAGACATCGCTCACCAGCTGCTGACAAATAGATGACTGACATGGGGCACTGTTTTGAAGCCACTATTGTAACAAAACATTTCGGAAGATATATAAATTCCCTTAAATGTCTACATTTGTTTTGCCATGTTTATTCTATTACAGACATCTTAATGCATACTGAAATTATGTGAGCTAAACATAATAAAATAAACATTTTCCTTTTAAGTATAATTTGTAGAAAGTACTAATGTTACTACAATATATATATATATATATATATATATATATATATATACACACACCTATATAAAACATGTAATTTATTTGAAATACTGTAGAATTGCATTCATACCTATGGAGGACTGCTCCTACTGAGGAGTGCCAATATGGCCGACCAGTGGCTTCAAAGCCTTTCATTGGCCAATACATAGCGTCAGTCATCCAGGGTTTATATACATCATTGGCTATAATCCTGAACCTAGAGCAAACTAGAAGGAGGTGATGTTATCTTGCTTGAAGAATGTTAAATTACAAAAAATGCAATAATTAAGCATGTTTATTAACAATCTTTTAGAGAATGAAGTTCAATTTAACACAAATCTTGAAAACAAATTACATAGGAAAACCGAACAAACAATTCACGTTACAGAAAGTAGATCTGAGCTATTTTAACACAAACATAACAATATATATATAGGTAGGTGCTGAACATTTGTTCATATAAACCAATACAGATTAATGTAATCTGCAATCTCATTTATTGTTCTAGGATGAGTTTCACAAAGAGCCTCTCATGAATGAGGTAAACCTGTGCCGTGCTTCTTGAGTGCAATATAAAGAAACATCCAGATTCTCCACCCTCCTCCGGAAGTGTGCACATGTACACTTCCAGTCAAAATGGGCCTAAAACTGTCATCTTGTCAACTTCCTCCAGAGATGGACATCTTTTAGCTAGAGGCTGTGTCTTCACCTGAATGTTCCTGTGAGACAACAAATCATACAGCTCAGTAACCGTCCAGGTAAACATGTAACGTACACAGCAAATAACTGCACAGAAATGTTGGTTGAATAATGTAAAGAATAGATATCCGCGATCTATCCCCTCCATGATCCTACTTTCTCAAACCTGTGCACCTATGACTTACATTATTTGGTAATAGGGACTATATAAAAGAGCAGTCGGCCAACCCTTGTTTCTACACTTATGGTAAAGAAGCATAGACAACTCAAGTGAGATGATTCTGATGAGATTCAACAGGATTCTGGTGCTTTACCATAAACTTCAGATAGTGACAGAGGCTGCTGCAGTGTTGGTTCTTTGCTTCGTCCTCATTGACATAGATGACTTGACACAGGTCACAGAAGTAGCCAATGACAGGTTTAATGAATTCTCTTCCTGTAACAAACACATTAGAAAGCATAGTACTGTACTTCATAAAGACAATGCCTCTTTACTACGGTTTATTGCTGCACAACTTGGTAGTGTTTTCAAAGCAAACAAATTAAAATAGTTGTTTCAGTGATGAAGTCTAAAAAGGTACTTTTGTTATTTTTCATGAAAGGAGACATGACAGTAGCCTTGGGTGCCAGTCTTATTGTGCTCTCTTGCCTACTCCTTATAGAATTGTCATGCCATGGAGTTGACAAGAGCACAAACAGATCGGAGACCAGGCTATAGAAAGAGACAACAGATCTGAGACCAAGCTACCATGAGTGCAGTGAGGCTATGAATCACATCCAAACACTTACCCACTGGGTTGTTGGCCTGGAACGATGACTCCATACCAGTCTTTATGGAATCTGGTCTCGTTTCCACATTATCCTCCATCTTGGTTTCTGCATTATCCTCGTTGCTACAGGCCTGCTTCTCTTCCTCAGCAGCAGGGACAGGGGCATCCTTTTGGTCTTCACCGTTGGAGGATTGGTCAATATCCCCTTCAGACGCTCCTCTGTCCTCCTTGTCACAGTGTTGGGCTGGCTCGGAGCATACTTGTCGTGCCGTCTTCTCTTTTGTCTCCTCGTCCTTCTCTTTTGTCTCCTCGTCCTTCTCTTTTTTCTCCTCGTCCTTCTCTTTTGTCTCCTCGTCCTTCTCTTTTGTCTCCTCGTCCTTCTCTTTTGTCTCCTCGTCCTTCTCTTTTGTCTCGTCGTCCTTCTCTTTTGTCTTGTCGCCCTTAGCCGCTGACTTTGAGTGACTGCTGGTCCGTCCACTCCTTATCCTGCTACTGCTTCTAGTACTCATGTGATCCTTCTTCCGATCACTTTTAGAATCAGATTCAGGTTTCCACCTGACAAAAATAAGATCATTCCTTTTTAGTCCAGACGTATATAAAGTTTAGAAACGTTTACCTTAAGATAGATAGGCAGAAATCACTGCACGTAAAATATGATCAGACGGGGATATTTTCTATCAGAAGAGACAGAGAAACATCAATTATCAGTGGCTCCCACACGGAATGGGACAGAGTGTGTTATACGTCTGTTTAGCAGAGCAGACACCAACCCTGTTGTTAGTCTTTTGTATTTCTGAGACCGCAGGATGATCAACCTCTGGCCGTATAATTTACAGCCATCATAACGCAGCTCTCTTAAAGCCTTTGTCGCATCAGAAGACCTCTCCATCTCAATGAAGCCCTGAGAGATTGATGAGGAGAGGAGAGAGAGACCAGGGTTACTGAAACAACAAATGTGATCAGACTTGTAGTACATCATTAGGATCGACTCCATTTTAGATTTCCTTCTGTGAGGAACATACCTCTTCACCATTGCGAAGGAGGAAATAGCGATGCACTCTCCCGAAGCCTTTAACAATCTTCAGGAAGTCACTATCTGTATAGAAGCCTCTGGGAAGGTTTTTGATGTAGATCACTCTACCAGGTGTCTGATCACGTCCTGAGGGCTGAAATAAAAATATATTTTACAGGTGTGGTTGTAACAACCTGATTGACAATAGTTAACTAAAGCTGCATTGAAACCCCTCAACCCAGATCGTATATATGGGGTTAGACTGATATATTGCTTAAAACCAATCTTCCCCAGTTAGAAGGTTGAATGAACAATTCTAAAACAGATGACCAGTACTGACTCACAGAACACATCAGAAACAATAACGAACAAAGATATATACATTTGCTCACCTTGCTCTTGGATCTGCTCTTGATCTCATCTGTTGACTGGTTATCTGCCATGTAAGATAAACATACAATCAATGACCTTCATAACAATGTTACTCTTTCTCTAAAAATGCTGAAGTTTGAATGGAATCTATGGTCGAGTTGCTAGGTGTTGAGTAATAAGTCACCTTGATTATCAACCGAGGAATCCTCCTCTAGCTCATCCAACGTAATAAGATTCTCAAGGTCCTCTGGGAAATCAGGCTGAGGGGAACAAACATCAAAACATAACATTTAGGATTTACTGAAACACACAACACGTATCAAACATGGCACCTTGTATTTTACACTTTTAGAACTATATTGTCTTTTTTCAATTTGACTTAAATAGATGAACTACATGTTAAAGACCTGACAGATTATGTATAGATGAACTACATGTTAAAGACCTGACAGATTATGTATAGATGAACTACATGTTAAAGACCTGACAGATTATGTATAGATGAACTACATGTTAAAGACCGGAATATACTTTACCTCATCATCAGCGTATGAAATATCTCCTTTCTGGTCTTCACCATCCATCTCTTTCCCCTGTTCTGACCCGGTCGCTGAGAGCTCTTTCCCCTGTTCTGACCCGGTCGCTGAGAGCTCTTTCCCCTGTTCTGACCCAGTCGCTGAGAGCTCTTTCCCCTGTTCTGACCCGGTCGCTGAGAGCTCTTTCCCCTGTTCTGACCCGGTCGCTGAGAGCTCTTTCCCCTGTTCTGACCCGGTCGCTGAGAGCTCTTTCCCCTGTTCTGACCCGGTCGCTGAGAGCTCTTTCCCCTGTTCTGACCCGGTCGCTGAGAGCTCTTTCCCCTGTTCTGACCCGGTCGCTGAGAGCTCTTTCCCCTGTTCTGACCCGGTCGCTGAGAGCTCTTTCCCCTGTTCTGACCCGGTCGCTGAGAGCTCTTTCCCCTGTTCTGACCCGGTCGCTGAGAGCTCTTCTGTAGGAGCATCATCGACAGTCCCAGAAGTTGCTTTCTGCCTGGGCTCACATAGGTCTTTAAACTCCTGGATCAAGTCCTCAGCACTCTCCTGCAGTCCCCCTTGTTCCTCTTCTCCCTCCCCCACCTCTCCCACCTCTCCCTCCTCTCCCATGTCAGAGTTCTCCTCCCCATCCTCCCCATACACGGCCATCCCCTCGATGTCACTGTCCATATCACAGGCCTCCATGGCTCCATCCTCCTGGCTGTCGTGGGTCGCAGTTTCTTGCTTGCTCTGGTCAATCGTGTCGACAGCCTTTTTGGACTTCTCCATCACAGTGGAGGACTGGGACGGGGTCTTATTCTTGGTGGGAGGTTGTGAGCGAGTGGATGAGGAAATGGGGGATACCTTCTCACTGGACACCCGCTCTTTAGTATGGGAGCGAAGGCTTCTGGGCAACCGACTGGAGCTCTGTTTGCTGGGGGACTTTGGCCTGTTTTTACCCCCACAGTTCGATTTCGCCCGTTCTTTGTGACGGTCGCTATCCCTCTCTCTACTCCTCCTCTTTGAGGTGGTTGGGGAATCTCTCCTGGGGCTGAGGGACCGCCTTCTGGGGCTTGGGCTTCTCTTTCTCTTAGATCTGTCTTCAGACTTCCTGTTCCTGTCTGAAGACTTCCTGTCTGAAGACTTCCTGTCTGAAGACTTCCTCTCAGACATGGTCCTGCATGATGTGATGGAGAAAAAAAAAAAGGTTTACAGACAGTTTTATTCCCATGTTTTCTGGCTTTTAAAGAGTCTAAATGAACTATTTCTCCTTTAATACATTGGTTATAACAGTGACACTGTTCTGACGGTCAGAACTCAGAAGCCATAATCAATGCATGTTCGCATGCAAAACAAAAGGTAATGGCACAACACGGGGACGCATCAACTTACCGAAGTGTATTATACTCTGATGAGAAGGCCACTTTAATATGTATCTCATCTATTTTCAGGTGTTTGGATGTATGGTGTCCAACAAGTTTCTGTGCATCCAGTGCATTAGTCATTTCCACAAATGCCTAAGAGGACAGAATACACTGTAAGCAAATTGTAGTATACTATAACAAAGACCCCCCAAAAAGTTAGAATGCTGTATAATACCTGCGTAGGTAAGAATAGAGAGTGCTCCACAGGTCCAAATCCTTCAGCGACGGCCAGTAACTCTCTCTTCCACGCGGCAGACTCTTTACCAGGAGGCACCGGGGAAAAACTCAACACCCGGGAACTCTATACGGACGGAAATTGATTTATTTAACTCAATGAATAATACTGTGTGTGTGTGTGTGTGTGTGTGTGGTTGTTTTAGGAAAAATCCTCAATTACCCTTTCAAACAAATGTAAACAAAAAAATGGTGTCAATTCATCTTGTAAAAATGTACCTGTAGGAAATTAAATGTTGACGAGACAGAGAAGGTGACTTGCCCTCCTTTCACCGTCACTGGGTTACTGAGGTAGTATGTCACAATATCGGCGGCCTGGTCAGTTGAGCCCAACTCCACAAACGCCTGAAGAGGCAGCGTTACAAGAACCATAAAAACATTATTACTAGAATGGATATCACTATTGTAGTCAATGAGGCCATGATGCGTGGTCGATTCTACTTCTATACTTACAACATGATGACGATAAGATTTTCTCAATTATTATTCAGTCACTGCAAGACTTTTGACCCATTTCAGAGGAATTGAAAACACATATATTAGGTATTTTAATACCATAACATACTTTAATTCAGATAACTAATTACTACTGAACAAAGAAATCAATTTTTTATGACAACAGGTATGAATAATGATCAGAGAGACAGTTAGCGATGATGGTGTTGACTACAATATCACCTACAGCTATGAGCCTTGAGCTAACATGCTGACACAAGATGATTAGAAGGAAGCATTTGCACATTTCCCTTCCCAGGATATCAAGAAAGTGGTCAAGTCATTTAAAGCTGTTGATTTATTGTCAAGCTAAAGGTTCAGAGGCGTTGGTAAGGCACGTATGTTCTGAGGTTTATTCATATTTGCTTACTCTGGACCATACCACCTCTCCTATCCTGTAGAAATGAAACCCTGGCTATGGCTGTAAGGCCAGGTGAAAAGGCATCATAATACAATAAGCAGGATGAATAAAGCTACTGGGCTTCTTACCAAAGCAGGGAACATGATGACTTTCACAACTTCCCCAAACGGTTTAATCAGGTCCTTCAAACCATCTTCATTGAGACACCGGGCGGTAAATTTGGCACAAACCACTTTGCCACTCCCCTGGAAAATTAAGGCAAGTAAACAGACAATGTGAAAACTAAAAAAAAATGGGGGGAAAGCTAGATAGTAATAAACCAGAAGAACAACAATACCTTTGTAACATTTGTCTTAGTGTCTATGTTTTTTCTAGAGCCGCTACTTGACGGTTTACCTACAGGACAATATAAAAGGTAAGTTACTGGCACGTTAATATGTTACATGGATAAATCAGACATATACGGGCAAAGCAAATGGTCCTGTGTAGCTCAGTTTGTAGAGCATGACGCTACCAACACCAGAGTTGTGGGGCAATAGCCTAGCGGTTAGAGCGTTGGACTAGTAACCGAAAGGTTGCAAGATCGAATCCCTGAGCTGACAAGGTATAAATCTGTCGTTCTGCCCCTGAACAAGGCAGTTAACCCACTGTTCCTCGGCCGTCATTGAAAATAATTATTTGTTCTTAACTGACTTGCCTAGTAAAATAAAGGTAAAAAAAATGTTTTTATCTAACATTCTAAATGGTTGATAAAATGGTATATACAGGAAGTATTCACACCCCTTGACTTATTCCACATTGTTGTGTTTCAGCCTGAAGATAAAATGGATTAAAATGAGATTTTGTGTCACTGGCCTCTATTATGTTCTGAGAAATGATAATTAACAAATTAATGAAAAGCTGAAATGCCAATATGTATTCAACCACTTTGTTATGGCAAGCCTAAATAAATTCAGGATTAAAAATGTATTTTATAAGTCACAAGTTGCAAGGACTCATTCTGTGTCCAATAGTAGTGTTTAATATGATTTTTGAATGACTACCTCATCTCTGTACCCCACACATACAGTGCCTTGCGAAAGTATTCGGCCCCCTTGAACTTTGCGACCTTTTGCTACATTTCAGGCTTCAAACATAAAGATATAAAACTGTATTTTTTTGTGAAGAATCAACAACAAGTGGGACACAATCATGAAGTGGAATGACATTTATTGGATATTTCAAACTTTTTTAACAAATCAAAAACTGAAAAATTGGGCGTGCAAAATTATTCAGCCCCCTTAAGTTAATACTTTGTAGCGCCACCTTTTGCTGCGATTACATCTGTAAGTCGCTTGGGGTATGTCTCTATCAGTTTTGCACATCGAGAGACAAAAATGTTTTCCCATTCCTCCTTGTAAAACAGCTCGAGTTCAGTGAGGTTGGATGGAGAGCATTTGTGAACAGCAGTTTTCAGTTCTTTCCACAGATTCTCGATTGGATTCAGGTCTGGACTTTGACTTGGCCATTCTAACACCTGGATATGTTTATTTTTGAACCATTCCATTGTATATTTTGCTTTATGTTTTGGATCATTGTCTTGTTGGAAGACAAATCTCCGTCCCAGTCTCAGGTCTTTTGCAGACTCCATCAGGTTTTCTTCCAGAATGGACCTGTATTTGGCTCCACCCATCTTCCCATCAATTTGAACCATCTTCCCTGTCCCTGCTGAAGAAAAGCAGGCCCAAACCATGATGCTGCCACCACCATGTTTGACAGTAGGGATGGTGTGTTCAGGGTGATGGCCTGTGTTGCTTTTACACCAAACATAACGTTTTGCATTGTTGCCAAAAAGTTCAATTTTGGTTTCATCTGACCAGAGCACCTTCTTCCACATGTTTGGTGTGTCTCCCAGGTGGCTTGTGGCAAACTTTAAACAACACTTTTTATGGATATCTTTAAGAAATGGCTTTCTTCTTGCCACTCTTCCATAAAGGCCAGATTTGTGCAATATACGACTGATTGTTGTCCTATGGACAGAGTCTCCCAGCTCAGCTGTAGATCTCTGCAGTTCATCCAGAGTGATCATGGGCCTCTTGGCTGCATCTCTGATCAGTCTTCTCCTTGTATGAGCTGAAAGTTTAGAGGGACGGCCAGGTCTTGGTAGATTTGCAGTGGTCTGATACTCCTTCCATTTCAATATTATCGCTTGCACAGTGCTCCTTGGGATGTTTAAAGCTTGGGAACTCTTTTTGTATCCAAATCCGGCTTTAAACTTCTTCACAACAGTATCTCGGACCTGCCTGGTGTGTTCCTTGTTCTTCATGATGCTCTCTGCGCTTTTAACGGACCTCTGAGACTATCACAGTGCAGGTGCATTTATACGGAGACTTGATTACACACAGGTGGATTGTATTTATCATCATTAGTCATTTAGGTCAACATTGGATCATTCAGAGATCCTCACTGAACTTCTGGAGAGAGTTTGCTGCACTGAAAGTAAAGGGGCTGAATAATTTTGCACGCCCAATTTTTCAGTTTTTGATTTGTTAAAAAAGTTTGAAATATCCAATAAATGTCGTTCCACTTCATGATTGTGTCCCACTTGTTGTTGATTCTTCACAAAAGAATACAATTTTAAATCTTTATGTTTGAAGCCTGAAATGTGGCAAAAGGTCGCAAAGTTCAAGGGGGCCAAATACTTTCGCAAGGCACTGTACATCTGTAAGGTCCCTTAGTCGAGCAGTGAATTTCAAACACAGATTCAACCACAAAGACCAGGGAGGTTTTCCAATGCCTCACAAAGAAGGACACGTATTGGTAGATGGGTAAATATAAAATAAAGCAGACATTGAATATCGCTTTGAGCATGGAGAAGTTATTAATTACACTTTGGATGGTGTATCCATCAATACACCCAGTCACTACAAAGATACAGGTATCCTTCCTAACTCAGTTTCCGTAGAGGAAGGAAACAGCTCAGGGATTTCACCATGAGGCGAATGGTAACTTTAAAACAGTTACAGAGTTTAATGGCTGTGATTGGAGAAAACTAAGGATCAACAACATTGTAGTTAAGCCACAATACTAAAGGGAATACCTTGTCAGTTGTACAACTGAATGCCTTCAACTGAAATGTGTCTTCCCGCATTTAACCCAACCCCTCTGAATCAGAGAGCTGCGGGGGGCTGCCTTAAATCAACATCCATGTCTTCGGCGCCCGGGGAACAGTGGGTTAACAGTTAAACCTTGTCAGCTCAGGAATTCGATCCAGCACTGGCCCAACGCTCTAACCACTAGTCTACCCACAACCTAAATGACAGAGTGAAAAGAAGGAAGCTTGTACGGAATAAATATCCAAACATGCATCCTGTTTACAATAAAGTAAAACTGCTATAAAAGTGGCCAAAAAATTAACTTTATGTCCTGAATACAAAGCATTATGTTTGGGGCATCTCCAACACAACACCTCACTGAGTACCACTCTTAATATTTTCAAGCATGGTGGTGGCTGCATCATGTTATGGGTATGTTCGTCATTGACAAGTACTAGGGAGTTTTTTAGGATAAAAAGAAACAGAATAGAGCAAAGCGCAGGCAAAATCCTAGAGGAAAACCTGGTTCAGTCTGTTTTCCAACAGACACTGGGAAACAAATTCACCTTTCAGAAGACAATAACCTACAAGTCAAGGCCAAATATACACTGGAGTTGCTTACCAAGATGACATTGAATGTTCCTGAGTGGCCTAGTTAAAGTTGACTTAAATCAGCTTGAAAATCTATGGCAAAACTTAAGTGGCTGTTTTGCAATGATCAACAACCAACTGGACAGAGAATGAAGAATTTTAAAAAGAATAATGTGTAAATAGTGTACAATTCAGGTGTGCAAAGCTCCTCGAGACTTACCCAGAAAGACTCACAGCTGTAATCAGTGCCAAATGTGATTCTAACATGCATTGACTCAGGGGTGTGAATACTTATGCATTTCATTTTCAATACATTTGCAACAATTTTAAAAAAAAACATGTTTTTACTTCGTCATTATGGGGTACTGTGTGTAGATGGGCGAGAGAGAACAAAATCTATTTAATCCATTTTGAATTCAGGTTGTAACACAACAAAATGTGGAATAAGTCAAGGGGTATGAATACTTTCTGAAGGCTCTGTATTATGTATAGGCAAGCTAATGCAGTTAGTTTACCTAAGTAGTTAATAGACCTATGGGAAGGTCCAGCAGTCTTCTCTTCAACCCTTGGTCTGTCTGTGTGGTCGTCACCACTAAAGGGATTGAAAGGCCTGTAGTTAGGATCTATTCTACATTAATACCACACACACACACACACACACACACACACACAGACAGAGAGATATGCTCTTACCTTCTGGCGGTCTGCATCCGGCAATCCCATTCAGGATACCTAAAAACATAGGCACAAGACGAAGAGATAGAATGATAAAAAATAAAAATAAATTAAAAGCTGGACAACGATTTAAGCTAGGCCTATTAAAATATCAATAATGACAGTAAGAGTTTGAAACGTCATCAAATGTATTGGTCACATACACATATTTAGCAGATATAGCAAAATGCTTGTGTCATGCTGTTGAGTGGAGAACTGGAAAAACACATTGAGTATGTGATTACTCACATTTGAAGAAGTGTGAGCTGTCCGTCTGCATGTTGAGTTCCATTGACGTGTGTGAACCAGCACTGCAACAACAACAAAAAGGACACACAAAAAAATCTCACTGATTGTTCATATTTAAGATAATGCATAGGCTGTCTTCTAACATACGTAGGAGTAACTGTATATTATTAGTGGCACAAATAGGCTTAAGATTCATACACTTTTGACCCTTTCACACACACATGAACCTACCTGAGACCCAGATAATGCAGATTCAACAGAAATAAGAGGAGTAAGCTACTTACCTTTTCAGAGAGAACAGTAATATCGCAGAGAGAGCACGAATAAGGAAACGTTTGGGGGATTTCTCCGTGGAAGTCAAGAGCAGCCTTCTTGGTGGGAGTTTTGCCAGAGGTGGCCATCTTGATTGTGACAACTGGGACATCTTTGTCTGGGCGTGGTCTGTAGTCTGTAGCTGGTGGTGGTGGGTACCTGTAATCTACTGCTGGTTGGGACGAGTTGGGGGGTTTCCAGGTGTTGCGGCTTCCTCCTTGGGCCGTGTTGTAAGTGGACCTAGGAGTTTGGTAACTTCTGGGAGTTTCTTTACCATAGTGGTAGTCCACAACTCGGACAGGCACAGGTTCTAGGCGAGAGCGTGTGTACTGCATCGGGTTGCCATGACGATCTAGTTGCCAGGGCTCAGCCTGTTCTGTGGGAAGGAGTTGGGAAGGGGGAAGAGCGGTGTGGGGGTAGTCTAATGGCTGAGAACGACTCTGGTCACGCTGCTCCCACGCACGGCCTGGAGGAGGGGTAGCAGTGGGGGGGCGAGATGTGGCAGCAGGGGGGTAAGAGGTCATAGCTGGATATGGTGGCTGCTGTGTCGCCCTCTTCTTTCTGATCTCCAGGAGCAGACGTGGTAGGTTCTCCACAGTGATGAGCTCCTCAGGCATCTCGGCTAGTAGAGACAAGTCTTTGGGCTCAAGCCCACAGCTGCTCAGGAGGGTCAGAGTTTGGTCTGACCGGCTTAGAGAGGAAGAGTAAGGGTCTGACCGGCTTAGGGAGGAGTAAGGGTCTGACTGACTTAGTGAGAAGGAGTAAGGGGACTCGGTGGCAGCAGAGGCTCTGGATGAGGAGGATGGGTAGGATGGTATTGTGGAATGAGACGGAGCCTCCTGGGACGATCTGTAAACATTGTGACTGTGGTCTCCAGGGTGCAGGTGATCTGGAGAGTCGAAAGCGCTGGCTCTTAGATCTTTAGCTGGTGGTGGTCGTCTGTAGGAGTAGTTGTGAGACATGCTGGAACGTAAACGTATCAAATCTCTGTAGAGAAAGTTGCCAGTGAAGAGATGAGGGATCAAAGAAGCAATCTAGGGGAATATGGATTTAATATCAGGAAACTTGGGGGCGGGACCTATCTTGACTTTAGCTGATTCCTTGTAGGTGTGACAAGCTGGCGATAACCAGCAGGCCTAGCCCGAACCGTCATGCAGATCTAGCTAACGTCACTGGCAAATGCTGGCTGAACGTTAGTTAGTTCTGACATGGAGCCAAACCATAGGCCTGAAAGGGTTGCTCATGCAAGTGATAAAAATTACATAGATAGATATGGTAGACCATCGAAATACCAAAAAGTTATAAATAGCATAAATTTACAAAAACGAAACTGACACTGGCTGAAATAGCAAAGCTAACGTTGACGTAAGCAAGCTAACTTCCTCTCGCGTTAGCTCGATAACTAGCCATCATACAAAACAGCAATTTTTTGAAAGATGAAGATAATTAGTGAATAGATATAAAGACTTGACATAAATATCGGTATACAACTTTGGTCATTGTGTCTTACCGTAACCTGTAGCTAGCGCGCTTCACAGGCGTCTAAACCGGAACCGGAAGTGAAAGGTAAACTACAATATTTTTGTACAAAGTCGATTGCGGTTTGTTTACTATATGAAAACAGGGTATTCAAGAGTATACATTTATGAGGCAGCCATGTTTATTTTTTTGTGAAATCACAAATATAGATTCCATCAATATTTATTTTCAAATACTTTAAGAAAAAAAATATGTCTGTTTTTTTGTTGTATGTTTGTGCAATACTTTTGGTACATTTTTATACAGCAGTTTTCCATTTTATGTGCATTTAAAAAAAATCTAAAGTCAACATCTGCATGGCAGTAGGATATCAAGCACCTGAACGATAATGGCAGGAAGTAGAGCAATGAAAATAAAAGACTCCTTAACAGCTTCCACCCACAAGCCATAAGACCGCTGAACAATAAATCAAATGGCCACACGGACTATTTAGAATCTGCAATTCAATAAAAGGAATTCATAATGCAAACCAAGATCTAATGAAAAATGTCTTTAGATTTTTAAATGAACCACTAATTTTGATTGAACAGAAAATTATTATTTGATGGGGCAGGTATGTTAGAACTACATAGGTCTATATTATTCAAAAAGGAAACTAAAGTAAATGGTCTTCTGGCTTCTACCCTGTTTTTACATTCAGAAGAGTTACAAAAAACATATGATTTATATACACAACATTATTCAAAACGTTAAACATGCAGGGCTAGCTGGAAAACTTTGGCAACACATTAAGTGCAACAGATTAACAAAACTCAAACAGATCTTCCTACGCTGGCTTCAGTGTGGACAGATGACTTCTTCATCAGAGGACTAGTCTCAGTGCTTCAATCCTGGTACGAATTCTTGTGCTTCAGGGTTCAAATTGCTGTTAATCTAAAGAGAAAAAAACACGAGGGAAAATGTAATCAAAGCTTACAGAGATTATTCAATCCAAACAAATGGAGATGTCATAGGCCGACTATTTGTACAGCATGTTCCAGCCTGTGCCATTTTGACAAAAATCATACTTTATACTCATGCTAAAATGTTTATTCTATTCTACTGAGCCATTTACTTTCTGTTCGTATTCTTATCTTTTATTATTTCTTATTGTTGGTGCATTGTCGACAAGGAACCTGCAAGTAAGCGTTTCATTGGACGGTGTATCCCTTGTGTATCCCGTACATACGACTAATAAAACTGAATGAAACTAGAACAAGATAGCACATATATATATATCTGGGACCTAGGCTCGCCTCAGTCTGTATCACATCCGGCCGTGATTGGGAGTCCCATAGGGCGGCCACAATTGGCCCAGTGTCATCCGGGTTTGGCCGGGATAGGCCGTCATTGTAAATAAGAATTTGTTCTTAACTGACTTGCCTAGTTAAATAAAGGTAAAAAATATATATATATATATATAACCTCGGAATATATATATATATATTTTTAAATATATTTTTTTTTAAAGCCTCAGAAACACAGGCTTTTCACGAGTTGATGAGAACAGATTTGGAAGGATGGCCACACGAGACTAGCCTGGCGAGCCGATTGATCCTGCACGCTTACATGAATGGTTCCCTACACGCAGTGGTAATCAGTCTGGTATTTACGAGGCTACCGCGAAACTAGGACTAGGCCAACTAAAATGGCTACTTTCCAGACAGACTTAACTTTCATAAAACCTGGACAAACAAAACCACTCTGAAACATTTACCGCCAGGCTGTCTACGATGCCTGTGTCACTGAGGACCAGTAGGTTTAGTTGGTCCTGGAGCTGACCGAGGGTTGGAGGGAGATCTCTGGCTGGGATGAACCATTCGTTCTCCTCTTCCTCTAACATCTCCTGGAAACACTGCTCAATGAACTCCTCCTCCCACAGCTCCTCCTCGATCTGGGGGGAAAGCATTAAAAATACTTTAGACACCAAACTCTTCGTAACACTATAAATTAAATAAATAACGATACATTAGCATTACAAAAATAGGTATTTATTTGTGTGTGGTGGTGTAGGCATGAAAAATGACATAAACTAGCTACCTAACCTAGTACCTGATCAATAGGCAGAATAAGTAGAGTACCTGTCTGTTGAATTCCTCCTCGTTCTCCATCCACATGTATTCAACAAAGGGATTGTCATCATTGATAAACTGTCCATGTAGGATCAATTCTATGCTGCTGAGGCTCGGGGTATTGTTGATACGACTTGGATCTTTCATTTTGGCTGTAACGAAGACAAGGTAGCTATATCTGCAACAAAAAAAAACAGAACAACCGGAATAAGACAATATTTCAGAACACAGTAATAATAAGACACATAAATAAACAACCGACGACTAGGGGAAAAACACGCTACAGTTCAAAATGTTAACTATGACCACTGCGTAACGTTAGCTATCTACAGACACGTGTTGTCTGTCTGTCTTTGTTATTAAGACGACTCGATATAAAGTCTAAAAGCAGCAAGTAGGGACACTCATTTCTGTTGTATATGGACCACAGCAGTGCCATATATCGTTACGATATTTCAGAACGGTCAAATTACCAGAGGTGAAGTTTCAAAGCTGGAAGTGTCAGCTGAACTCTTCTTAGACCGTGAAAAAGAATGGCTGCTGAGTATGTTTGTTTACATGTTGAACGTCAGAAATGGAACGACGCGTCTGACCCTCCCACGTGGTTAGGGCGCATACTCCTTGGCTCGCTATAGCGTCACCCCCCCTGCACAGGTAAGGACAAATAAACACAGCCCCTTAACCTCGGTAAAACGTCGTTTCGAAACTAAAATAACTAACGTTACAAATTACAACTATATATTGTTTTCATAGAACTCCAATTTTTTTGTAGCATAATGTACAATCTCATCGTGAAAACATGCAGCTAGATGGCGCCATCAAATTAGCTTCGCAAACCAACTATGGCCAGAGGCCTTTCACATCAAATATGTGGTTCTGCTGTTGCATATTAACATTTAGTTAGTTGCTATCATCTTCAAACAACGTTTTTATATCTAATACGCATAGAATTCAGCAAATATGAATTCACACACTGAGTGCAAATGTGTTTGGCAGTACAGACAAAACCGCTTTTGCGGTTAGCTGCATCTCGTGGTAGCTAGCAACTTGTTTTTAAGAGGAATAGCTAATGTTGCGATACATTCTCTATACTCGTGTCTTTGCTATAGCTTGATCCAAGACTTTCCCGATCAGAGACTGGATCCAAATTCAATTTTATCACGAACCCCACTGCTCATTGTAACCTAGTAGCTACACATTTTTAGCTCTTCAATTCATGTCAAGTTGTGTCCACTGCAGTTCGGCCTATTGTTGGTCATTTGATAATGTGTGAGCATTGTCCTTGTTTTATGAAGATCAACCATGGGGTAATCTAACTTCTCTTCTGGCTATGACATACAGTTCATGATACACAGTATCTTCCTCTACTTTCGTATGAGGTCAATTCACGTCTGAATCTCATGCTGTACATTTCCCTCCTTTTCTGTGAGTTGTCTCTCTTCAATGCTTTGTAAATGATTCTTCCTGTTTCTTTCATATAAACCTAACATTCTGATTCAGAACACAGTTCAATTGACTACTATTTGAATTGGGCCCTCCTCTCCACACTTGCTATCTGTACATTGTAGGCTAACTGAACCTGTCTGCAGACAGTGTTGTTTGCACCTCCATATCCCCATGCTAACTGTGGAGGAGGGTGGCAGACAAGAACTTACACCCTACACTTTCACCATTATGTTTCTGCAGAAATATTCCATCAGATGAAGAGGAGAGTTTTCCCTTTTTCCTCATCCACGTTGACTTGTTGCCACGTCATTGTCTCTTTTTGAATTGACTGAATCTTCCCTTCGATCAAAGACTTAAATTGGCCCTCACTTTAACGGCTTCCTTATTCTGTTCTTGTACCGTGGAGTTTCACGTCGAGTTAGTTTAGAGCACGTCAGCCATTTTGAGAGTGGCCATGTCCCAGAAGATTCCATCTGATAGCTCTCAGAAAGGCTTTGCTGTGGGACGCGGGCTCCTGGCTGCTGCTGAGACCCTCAACTTCAGCATGAATGAACAGTGTTCAGACAGCCTCCATCATGGCTCAACCTCCAGACAGTTGCACAGCATGTCCTCAGGTATGGGTGGTGGTGAGGGCGACCATGACCCCCAGCTGTCCCGTCGTGGTGGCGGCCACATTGGCAACTCCATGAAGCTATTTGCCAGCTTGGGCCTGTCGCCCGCAGACCTAGACGTGCTGGCACAGATCCCAGAAGAAAACATTAGTGTGGAGTCCTTGCCTCAACTTATAATGCAGCTTAAGAACCGGAAGGTGGATTCTGACAGACGCATGGCAGGCAACTCTAGAGGGGACCTGTCCGGGCTCTCCTCTGAGCCCTCCTACAGAGCCAGCAGAGACAACTGGGATGACATGCGTGTTGGAAGACTGGGTGGTTCCATGGGGCAAGCTTCGGCCCACGCTCAGCAAGGAGACTTGGGCTACAATTCCATCCAAGACACTCCAGCTGGAAGGTATGAACTCGACTATGGCCACGGCAGTGGTGGAAGAGATCCAGGGTGGTATTCAGATCTTTCCCGTGATCGCTACAGCGGTATGGGCATGGGTCCCCCTTCAGCGGCAGACAGTGTCTTTATGACCAGGAGAATGGGATCCCCGTCCCAAGGCAAAGTGCAGGACTTCTTAGGAGTTATACCTCACATGTTTCCCCATGTGTGTTCTCTTTGTGATTTTGACGTGCATTCTACCATGGTGAGTAGTAACTCCAATTCCTTTTCCACTTTACCTGTCTGTTTCATCCATCCACACACACTGTCTACTCTGATCTCAGTTTGATTGCTGCTGTCATGCACGCACGGACACTTTTTCAATTCAAGACCAGAATTTATGATCAAATCTTTTATATATTTCTATTATCAACTGATGAAAGCCAATCCTACAGTACACTAAGTAATGATTCAACAGGTCTGTTTTATAGTAGCATCCTATCTCCACTTATTCAGCTTCTTTCTCCTTTTGAAGAGCCATAGTTGAATCACCCTTTTGCTTTCTAATTGGTGTGGGAGCCAATTAATGTATACAGTGTATGTCTTCAGTAAATCAGTCACTCATCCAGTGGTTGTCTTGGTCTGCAGGAGTGGAACCAGCACACTGATGGATTACGCCACACAGAAAACCAGAGGCTCCTCCTGCAAATGTAAGTTACTCTTTCTATTCAAACACACTACGTTATGTATAGGCCTTTTAGCAACGAGGTTATTTTCATTAATGTTCAGATAAACACTGAAGAAGGTGATACACACTGAAACAACTTTTCTCCTGCCTGTTGTAAAAGAATGGGGGGGGGGGGAAGAAAGGATCTTTTTTGGAGTTTTGTCTTATAATAAAGATATGTGCTACCACCAGCCATTTAAAAAAAAAAACAATATTCTCCCATGATCTTTAGGTACCCAGAATGGGATCCACACATGGCCACAAGCAGAGGGTATGTGTGTCTCCCGCGCACACACACGCAGACAAACGCTCTCTCTTTCTTGGGCTCCCGAATGGCGCAGCGGTCTGAGACACTGCATCTCAGTGCTAGAGGCGTCACTACATACACCCTGGTTCAAATCCAGGCTGTATCACAACCGGCCGTGATTGGGAGTCCTATAGGGCGACACACAATTGGCCCAGCTTTGTCCTGGTTTGGCCGGTGTAGGCCGTCATTCTAAATAAGAATTTGTGCTGAACTGACTTGCCTAGTTAATAAAAAAAATCACACACACACATGACGGTTGTTTAACATGTTTGCAAATATTATCCAAAGAGTTTATAAAGAACATAAGAACTTGGTAAACCAGAACTTTTCAGGTGTTTTGATTTTAAAGAGCAACTACCCCTAAAAAACAACTTCTCATTTTGAAAACAGGCTGTGTGGCATCAATATGAGTGTGAAACATTTATTCGAATGTCAAAATATACTACAAAGTGTAAATAGAATAATTTTGGTCATAAAGTCAGTCTTTTCCAAAACAAGGTTTTGTGAGACTTGTAGTCGTGATAGCATCACAACATAAATGAAAGTTGGCTTTGTTTTAATCCTACCCACAGCTGGCAGCACACTAGTAATCATCAATTCGGAGTGCAGCTGCATGCCACCCAATAGTAATGCCTGTGGTAAATCAGGGTTGACTTTGGATATCCCTATGGGGCTAGTTGGGGGCCATCGGTAAATTACACAATGTTCATGGGACAATATGTTAAAATCCAAATAGCTCCAAATTTCAATGACTTAAAAACCTCAAATATTGACAGCATTTAATGAGAACTAAAAGGTATGCAACATGAAAATATTGTCTCATTTACATTGTGTAATTTATTTGACGGTCCCTAACTAGCCCCGGAGATAGGCTATCCAAAGTCAAACCAAATTTACCACGGTCGCACACCAGACGGCTAAAGTTAATTGTGGAAATAATTTGTCTTAACTCTTCCCATCTGCGAACACACACGAGACACCCACATCAAACCACACCCTGAAACCAACTCGCCTTTGAATTCAGTAATGGCCGCTACCATTTCTTAATTAACCAAATCTAAAATTAGGCTAAATCAGGAAGTGCAGTTGCACATTTAAATACGTGGATGAATCAGCCTTGTATAATAGTAGACTGAATCTCATGTTTGTCCCTTTTCAGCGGTGGGTCTCATCTACAGGAGACCACCAATCAATCAGCCAGTCTCCTGGGACCAATCCCCATGGGCGGTGGGCAGCAGGCTGGAGGAGGCCGCATGAGCTCCGGCTGGGGTAATGCTGTGTTTGTGTGAAAGATTACGTCTGTGTCTGAAATGGCACCCTATTCCATTTTAGTGCACTACTTTTGATTAGGGTCCCATAGGGCCATCTGGCCAAAAGTAGTGCACTACTTCCTTAATGGGCTCTGGTCAAAAGTAGGGAATAGGGTGCCTTTTCGCACGCAACCAATGTATGCTTATTCCTGTCACTTACTGGTGAATTTCTGTATTCATTATCATGTAATCATTATCATTAAAGGCCTAGTTCACCCAAATGACATATTGGCTTCCTGACCCTGTAGTCTCTATAGACAAAGTAAGTTATCAATCCATGTTTGCTTTTGGTTAGCTGACCAGCTGTTGTAATTTCAGTGACTGTGGGTCCTTGAAAGCCGTATATACATACAGTGCCTTGCGAAAGTATTCGGCCCCCTTGAACTTTGCGACCTTTTGCCACGTTTCAGGCTTCAAATAATTTTGCACGCCCAATTTTTCAGTTTTTGATTTGTTACAAAAGTTTGAAATATCCAATAAATGTCGTTCCACTTCATGATTGTGTCCCACTTGTTGTTGATTCTTCACAAAAAAAATACAGTTTTATATCTTTATGTTTGAAGCCTGAAATGTGGCAAAAGGTCGCAAAGTTCAAGGGGGCTGAATACTTTCGCATGGCACTGTATATATAAAAGCCCTGTGTTGTTATTATTTATTTTAGGTGGTGGTGCTGGATCTAATGTTGGATCAGGCAAGCCACATCAACACTCTATGGCACTTAAGCAGGTAATGTGTTTTATTTGTCAAATTATCTTGATAAAATACGATTCTATTTACTGTAATGCAGTGGCCAAGGAACTCTTCCTCAAATCAACATGTATTTACTGGTGGGCCTTTGGTGTGAAAGTGATGGAGTCAACCTGTTTTGTAAACTGTTCTCCTCATCAGATCAGAAGCAAAGTAGTGGTGGCCAAATATGACAGGAGTCCTCTGTCTAACAAAGCCCTGTTCGCCCTGGCTGAACCCTTTGGAACTCTCTGTGAACACCTGGTTCTGAAGAACAAGGTAAAGCACGACACTTTGTGCCTGAGGTCTTATTTATACATTTCTCACTAAATCCTGGCGTACGTGGTGATTCTAGGGTTTGCGTGCTCAACAAATGATTGCGATTTATCAAACTGTCGCACGCAACATATGTTTTCCATTGATATGTCAGAGCCATACTATATTTCTGCATTCGTGAGTAAGCGTTACAACCTTGCCTAGAAATGCCCTCCATTCACCTTTTATGGTATCAAAAACGCCTTCCATTCACCTTTTATGGTATCAAAAACACCTTCCATTCACCCTTTTCGTGGTATCAAAAACGCCCTCCATTCACCCTTTTCGTGGTAACAAAAACACCCTCCATTCACCCTTTTCGTGGTAACAAAAACACCCTCCATTCACCTTTTAATGGTAACAAAAACACCCTCCATTCACCTTTTAATGGTAACAAAAACACCCTCCATTCACCTTTTAATGGTAACAAAAACACCCTCCACTCACCTTTTCGTGGTAACAAAAACACCCTCCTTTCACCCTTTTCGTGGTAACAAAAACGCTCTCATTTGCTCTATGATTTGGAACAGAACCATGACAGTTTCTAAAGCGCAATGACAAATTATCACATTTCTGTAGTTTTTTTTGCAGTGGCTTTGAAACTAAAATGCATGCCGCCTATAGAGGGCGCCAAACACTGGCTGCACATTCTCTAAGAGTTATTGGCCTATTGAACCATTTTAAAGTAAATGCTACAGACAACACTTCTATACAAAAATATGAATTGTTGTTCAATATTTACTTTATCAATACGTTGTTTTTCTGTCTCCTGCCTTGACGCTGTCACACCTATCGCACAGCAATACTGTAGCCTACCCGTACTGTCAGAGGCTACTGGTCTATTTACTTAAGTGCATGGTTGGCTATTGATTAAGCGATGGCTAAATGGTAGCATGTTTGGCTATTGTATAAGCGTAGGCTAAATGGTAGCATGTTTGGCTATTGAATGAGCGATGGCTAAATGGTAGCATGTTTGGCTATTGAATGAGCGATGGCTAAATGGTAGCATGTTTCGCAATTGAATAAGCGATGGCTAAATGGTCGCATGGTTGGCTAGTGAATGAGCGATGGCTAAATGGTAGCATGGTTGGCTATTGAATGAGTGATGGCTAAATGGTCGCATGGTTGGCTAGTGAATGAGCGATGGCTAAATGGTAGCATGGTTGGCTAGTGAATGAGCGATGGCTAAATGGTAGCATGGTTGGCTAGTGAATGAGCGATGGCTAAATGGTAGCATGGTTGGCTAGTGAATGAGCGATGGCTAAATGGTAGCATGGTTGGCTATTGAATGAGTGATGGCTAAATGGTAGCATGGTTGACTAGTGAATGAGCGATGGCTAAATGGTAGCATGGTTGGCTAGTGAATGAGCGATGGCTAAATGGTAGCATGGTTGGCTAGTGAATGAGCGATGGCTAAATGGTAGCATGGTTGGCTAGTGAATGAGCGATGGCTAAATGGTCGCATGGTTGACTAGTGAATGAGCGATGGCTAAATGGTAGCATGGTTGGCTAGTGAATGAGCGATGGCTAAATGGTAGCATGGTTGGCTAGTGAATGAGCGATGGCTAAATGGTAGCATGGTTGGCTAGTGAATGAGCGATGGCTAAATGGTAGCATGGTTGGCTAGTGAATGAGCGATGGCTAAATGGTAGCATGGTTGGCTAGTGAATGAGCGATGGCTAAATGGTAGCATGGTTGGCTATTGAATGAGTGATGGCTAAATGGTAGCATGGTTGACTAGTGAATGAGCGATGGCTAAATGGTAGCATGGTTGGCTAGTGAATGAGCGATGGCTAAATGGTAGCATGGTTGGCTAGTGAATGAGCGATGGCTAAATGGTAGCATGGTTGACTAGTGAATGAGCGATGGCTAAATGGTAGCATGGTTGGCTAGTGAATGAGCGATGGCTAAATGGTAGCATGGTTGGCTAGTGAATGAGCGATGGCTAAATGGTAGCATGGTTGGCTAGTGAATGAGCGATGGCTAAATGGTAGCATGGTTGACTAGTGAATGAGCGATGGCTAAATGGTAGCATGGTTGGCTAGTGAATGAGCGATGGCTAAATGGTAGCATGGTTGACTAGTGAATGAGCGATGGCTAAATGGTAGCATGGTTGGCTAGTGAATGAGCGATGGCTAAATGGTAGCATGGTTGGCTAGTGAATGAGCGATGGCTAAATGGTAGCATGGTTGGCTAGTGAATGAGCGATGGCTAAATGGTAGCATGGTTGGCTAGTGAATGAGCGATGGCTAAATGGTAGCATGGTTGGCTAGTGAATGAGCGATGGCTAAATGGTAGCATGGTTGGCTAGTGAATGAGCGATGGCTAAATGGTAGCATGGTTGGCTAGTGAATGAGCGATGGCTAAATGGTAGCATGGTTGGCTAGTGAATGAGCGATGGCTAAATGGTAGCATGGTTGGCTAGTGAATGAGCGATGGCTAAATGGTAGCCTAATAAATATTGTGTAGCGGGAATTAGTGATGCACCGATATTACATTTTTGGCTGATACCGATATCAGATTTTTTTCTTGCCAACAAAAAAACGATACCGATAACCCATATTTAACATTTTAGCAACCTTTTAATCATTCTAGTTAAATAGTTAACACACACATGGACACAAGTCACTGCATCTCAGTTCAAGAGGCATCACTACAGTCCCTGGTTCGAATCCTGGCTGTATCACATCCGGCCATGATTGGGAGTCCCATAGGGCGACGCACAATTGGCCCAGCGTCGTCCGTGTTTGGCCGGGGTAGGCCGTCAATGTAAATAAAAATGTGTTTTTGACTGACTTGCCTTGTTAAATAAAGGTTACACACACCACACACACACCACACACACACCACACACACACACACACACACACACACACACACACCACACCGACCAAATAGTTATTTTGTTGCCATTTACGTATGTCCCCATTACCAGTAAAACATCATCAAAATCTTTTTCTTTAACTTACTTGCTGTGCTGTTTCGTTGTTCATTTGTTCAGTTGTTTCATTCTCAACCAGGATTTCTATGAAACGTTGTTTGGGTCTTTGCGTGTCAAATAACACGTCAAATATGCTTGTTGACCAATCAGGACCTGAATAACTGTACATCACATAATAATTTAACTTGTTGACCAATCAGGACCTGAATAACTGTACATCACATAATAATTTAACTTGTTGACCAATCAGGACCTGAATAACTGTACATCACATAATAATTTAACCCGTTCATTAATTTTCTTATGTAGTTATTACACATGGATTACACTATCACTCGTATTTCATGTCACAACGATTCATCGAGATGTGTGCTATGATGCTGGTAAAGTTGTCTGGCACACCTGGTCATTCAAAAAAAAGCTAGCTAGCTCATACACCCTTAGTACTGCTCCTGTGCCCCGTTACCACCCTGCACTCTCCAATCAACAGACAATCTCGGCAGGGCTGGGCACCTTTTGACATGCTGACATATTGAGTTTCTTTTTAAAGTAGATGTTACTGGGTGTTTGCTTTTTGCCCTGATCCTGTTGTTCTTTCTCGCTTTAGAGACACACACACACATCTGAATGTTCCCCGAAAGCATAGCAACATAGCATCTGTTTCAGTAGCTATATAGTTAGCTAGCTAGCTAACTATATAGCTAGGTGTAATCTTAAATAACCCTAATTTATAAGACAGTTCTTATTTGATTAATGGTGGTCGGACACATCTATGTGAAGCTAGCCACAATAAGGATTAGCCACTATAGTGGACTTCAAAATAATGTAATTGACAGTGATGCAAGTGCATACAATAAGTAATACATAATTTAATAGATCATGCTAAACAAGGTTGGAATGTTGTTATATAAAATCAACGAAAGACGTTAATTTGTTAATTTGACAAAAAATCTGTTGAAATCACACTGGATGTATTATACTTTAGAATTGCATTGTGGGGCATCCTTATTTCACTGTACAGCCTTACCTATGGATTGTGGATCGATGACATGGGGCATCAGTCTACTCAGTGACACCCAGAGAACATTAGCATTGTAGCTCTTATTGCAGGACTCTGAAACAACTGTGAATTGAGCCACATTTATTGTCAACCTATGTGTATTGAACACTATTCTTGAGGAAAAACAATACCGTTTTGGAGTCTGAAAACTCTGAGGAGGACATTGGGAAAATACATATTGGGTATTAAGTAGACTGATACCCCATTTCATTGATCCCCAATCCTTAGGTAAAGCTGTTCAGTGCAATATGAATGTCAATACACACAATAGGCTGACTGGGGAGGTGATTTCACACAGTCACAGTCCCGCGATAAGAACTACAACGCTAATATTTGCATAAACTCTTCACCATTGTGTTCTGTGGGTGTCACTGAGTAGACTGATACCCCATTTCATTGCTTCACATTCCAACCTTGTTTAACATGATCTAGTGTAAATATGACATGATTCCACCAATTGTAACCTTCTGCATCACTTTCAAAAGAGGTACTTTTCTTTTAAAGGCAAACTACAAATTCCACTATTGTGCCTAATCCTTATTGTGGCTAGCTTAACAACACATAACCTGATCCGGTCGAGCCCCACTAGCTAGATGAAGCTAGCTGGCTGTTTATAATGTTAGCTTTGGACAACATGGTTATGTAGCTGGCTAGCTATTTATTTTCATGAACTGAAGTTCAATTTCAATAGGCAAACAACAAGTGGCAATCTAGCTAATACTATCATTGCTAAGAATAGCTAAGAATGAGAATAATTAAAATGACTGCAGTTTCTACTGGTCACTGTTTTCAGGCTGGTTGTATTGGTGTTAGCTAGGTATCAAGCTAAAGCTAGCTAGCTATCCCAGAAGTTGCGGTCGAACAAATAATGCTTTATTACCAACGTGGTATTGTAAACACATCGTTCGTGGCCCGGTGTTTGCTTGTTGGCAGACTTTTGTACAGCTTTATCAGTGCTACTGATAGTAGTGGTGGCGCTTGGCTTTGAATGTGCAAATTCAGAACACACATCATTATATAATAGAACTGTGTTTTTTGACGCCCCAAATTAAAAGCTTATTTAACGTGTTAAATAGTGTTATTTGACGTATCTTTTTTGACGTGCAAAGACCCAAACGGCGTTCCGTAGTATGTCGTGAGGCTAATAGCAGTGACGCTATTACTGTGTAACTCCGGTAGGGAAACATCTGAACAATAGCGCACTTGCTAACGGTAATGTGTACCGGTGCTTGACCAGTCGGCGAAAGCCAACATCACCCACGACAGAGAACGGTTGATTGTCAAGGGCAATGAATTCCATTATCTTGGCATTAATGGATTTCGTCTTTGAGTTGTCTCGCTGAAAATGTTCTTACTCTTTCAAATGACTGCTGGATTTGTTGACTGCTCGATCCACACAGCAGACATTGTGGGCTAGGTTAGGAACGCTGTGTTGCACGTGTAGCGCAAAATTGTACTTGGCTACCCTGGGGTGGCACACCACACACACACACACACACACACACACACACACACACACACACACACACACACACACCACACTGACCAAATAGTTATTTTGTTGCCATTTACGTATGTCCCCCCCCCCCCAAAAAAAGGATTTGTTCTTAACTGACTTGCCTAGTTAAAGGTCAAATAAAGGTTCATATAAAAAAATAAAAAATGTACCTATGTTATACTAATATATATATATATACTATATAGTATAGTATAACATAGGTACATTTTTTATTTTTTATACCCTCCGGTGTATATATATATATATCGGTGAACATATCGGAATCGGCCGATATTAGCTAAAAATGCCAACATCAGTATCGGCCCGATGTCTAGCTGAAGCCGGCTTTGATAACGTTTTTTCACATCGACGTTAAACTAGACATCGGGCCGATACTGATGTTGGCATTTTTAGCTAATATCGGCCGATTCCGATATGTTCACCGATATATCGTGCATCCCTGGTGGGAATAAACCAGTAATGTATTACAATACAATGGAAATCAATGTATCACAATGCGAACTCTACTTTGAATAACAGAGTAACTGTCTGTGAAGATTTAGGTTTATAAATAAATAAATAACCTAAAACTTGTTCTTTATTGCCCCATTTAACAGAAGTAAACAGATGGTGTTGTATTAGAGCACCTGCTGACTGGTCCTGTAGGGTTCATGATGTGTATTCCTACTCCCACAGGCCTTTTTAGAAATGGAGACTCATAAGGAAGCTAGGGATGTGGTGAGCTACTACCAGCAGAACCCAGCGCTGTTGTATGGGAAACAAATCACCTTATATCTGTCCAAGGAACTCCTGGTGATTCAGGTAATATTGGAATGCCCTTATTCATCTATTTTCATTCCTTTTGCCTGTATCGATCTGCTGTGTAGATTGAAATACTTCAAATCGCTCAACTGCGTTTCTAACTTCGCTGACCGTTAACGACCCCAGTGATCATGCACGCAGATCGGTACACGTAATATGTTCCTCTCTCTGAATACAGAAAGACCGCAGAACTGAGAGAATCAACCGAGAGGCGAAACAAGGCAAAGAGC
The DNA here is from genome assembly GCF_002021735.2 of Oncorhynchus kisutch. NCBI lineage: Eukaryota > Metazoa > Chordata > Actinopteri > Salmoniformes > Salmonidae > Oncorhynchus > Oncorhynchus kisutch. The sequence continues at coordinate 60,258,118 of NC_034192.2, forward strand.
CGGCGGCGGCGAACCAATCGCAGGTAGTCTTCTTCTCCAACTTGCCGCGTGAGAACGAGAAGAAGCAGGAACTCCTCACCATCGCGCGGCGCTTCGGCATCGTAAAGAAACACTTGTTTCTAACTGAAGAGGTAAAAGTCTACTCTTCTGTTTGTATAAAAATCATACTAATGTTAAGGATAAAAGCATCTTGCTAAATTGCACAGTATTTTTTATTTTGTTTCTGGATGTGTCATGAATGCTTAAAATGTATCGTTAGCGTTCGTCTTCCAAGGCTTTTGTTCAGCTGGGGTCTGCGGAGGATGCTGAGATGTTGGTGAAGTACCACACTCTGAATCCACTGACCATCCAGGGAAAGTGTGTCCGTTTAAACATCTGTACCAAGTACAAGACCTTAAAGTAAGAATTCCCAAGATTCATTGCTTCATTATCAAATTAGAGGACTTAGTTGTCCTTTTTTCCCACAGAGCTTTATGGACTGATTTTTGTCTGTCTGTAACAGTGTGAATAATCGCTCCAACAAACTGATGGATGACAAGAGAAGGAGAAGGAGCAGTAGTACTGGACCCAAAGACAAATCTTCCTCCTCCAAGAGCACCAAATCTTCCTCTTCTTCTAGCAGCAAAGCCAAAGAGGACAGGAAGGAACCACCAAAAGGAGAGGACCGCGATGCAGGGAGAGAGGGAGAGGGGTCAGGGAGAGAGGGAGAGGGGTCAGGGAGAGAGGGAGTGGGGTCAGAGGATGTGGTGGCTGGTGTGATGGAGGGAGATAAAGCTGAGGAGTACGAAGGAGAGGGAGACCAGGGTTCACATGATGTTGGGCCGTCAGCGGACAATGCTGAAGCCGTGACGGAAGACCCAGAGACTGCTGCCAACGCCAGTCTGGAATCGCAGGAGGAGAAGGAACCTGCTCCGGACTCAGACGACATTCCGAGCACTGCCAAGGGTCTGAGCAGTAGTGATGTCACAGAGAAGGCTGAGGGGTCAGAGGTGGAGGAGGGGACTGTGCCTGGTGCAGAGGAGAAAGCAGAGGGAGAGCCTGAGAGTGAACAGATGGAAACTGAAGCCACTACAGATGAGCCAGAGACAGAGGTCAAGGTTGACTCGCCGTCGACAGAGCCAGCAGAGAGCTCAGAGATGCATGAAGAACAGCTACCTGCAGATCAGGTAGGTCAACAACAGAAAACTTTTATAGTTCAAGAAAATATTATATTTGTCTTGTTTACAAGTTGGTGCTACTCTTGTGTTTTGTTCTGTGAGACAACTCACAAGTCCTCAACTTGCAGCTTCATTAAATAGTACCCACAAAACACCAGTCTCAACGTCAACAGTGAAGAGGCGCCTCCGGGATGCTGGGCTTCTAGGCAGAGTTGCAAAGAAATAGCCATATCTCAGACTGGCCAATAGAAAGAAAAGATTAAGATGGGCCAAAGAACACAGACACTGGACAGAGGAACTCTCCCTAGAAGCCCAGCATCCCAGAGGCGCCTCTTCACTGTTGACGTTGAGACTGGTGTTTTGTGGGTACTATTTAATAAAGCTGCAAGTTGAGGACTTGTGAGGCGTCTGTTTCTCAAACTAGACACGAATGTACTTGTCCTCTTGCTCAGTTGTGCACCGGGGCCTCCCACTCCTCTTTCTATTCTGGTTAGAGCCAGTTTGTGCTGTTCTGTGAAGGGAGTAGTACACAGCGTTTTACGAGATCTTCAGTTTCTTGGCAATTCCTCGCATGGAATAGCCATCATTTCTCAGAACAAGAATAGACTGATGAGTTTCAGAAGAAAGTTATTTATTTCTGGGTGTTTTGAGCCTGTAATCGAACCCACAAATGCTGATGCTCCAGATACTCAACTAGTCTAAAGAAGGCTAGTTTTATTGCTTATTTAATCAGGACAACCGTTTTCAGCTGTGCTAACATAGTTGCAAAAGGGTTTTCTAATGATCAATTTGCCTTTTACAATGATAAACTTGGATTAGCTGACACAACGTGCCATTGGAACACAGGAGTGATGGTTGCTGATAATGGGCCTCTGTACGCCTAGATATTCCATAAAAAATCTCTGCCGTTTCCGGCTACAATAGTCATTTACAAAGATTAACAATGTCTACACTGTATTTCTGATCAATTTGATGTTATTTTAAATGGACAAAAAACGTGCTTTTCTTTCAAAAACAAGAACATTTTTAAGTGACTCCAAACTTTTGAACGGTAGTGAACATGTAACTAATATGTTGACATACATGTTGTTTGTTTCCGTCAGGAGGAGGGCAGCATGGAGCAGGACTTCCCAGAGAACATGGATGACTTTGTGACTCTGGATGAGCTGGCAGAGGACGAGGACTTGGAGAGACAGGACTCCTCATCCAAAGAAAAGTACTCATCTTCAGGTAAACAACATTAACTTCACCTCTAGCATGATGTATGATCATTTCATTTAGGATGATTGATTGACAGCGTCTGTGGAATTGAAAACCATTGCTACAGTGTCGACCCACATGAAAATAAACTACATTAACTATTGTTGGAAAAGTAAACTGTTGTGTAATTGTCGCTCTCATTCTCTCTTTGCAGGAAGCTCTAAGAAAATTGGGGGATTGAGAGTGGTCAACGTTGTGGGATTTAAACGAGCCTATGGTTTCCTGAACGAGATCTTGGCGCTGGCCAAACCCTTCGGTACTGTAGTTCAGCACCTGGTGCTTGACGTGAGACCTGAGGTAAAGTTAGTTGGTTGATTTGATGAGTTAATTAACTTGACGGTGAATCAAAAACAGTATGACGGTCAACATCTAACCACTGCGTATCTTTTTGTTGGTGAATCTAGGCCTTTCTGCAACTCACTTCGGAAGAAGAGGCCAAAGCAATGGTCAATTTCTACAGTGGGAATGTAACACCGTCTGTGTGTGGGAAATCTGTGAAAATCTACCATTCACAGACATACGCTACCATCCAGGTGAGCTCCGTACCTGCAGATTCAGTTTGCCAGCCTTCTACTGTAGAAGTTGTTTGTCATGTTTGTTGTTCTTCTTGCAGAGTGGGAGAGTGGTATACGTGGGACAGATTCCCCACTTCAAATCCTCTGACGCCTCCCTCCTGAAAATCGCTGAACCGTTTGGCAAAGTGAGACGCTATTTTCTGAACAGATCTCGCAACGAGGTAATTAAATGTGAATTCAATATTTTTTTGTTCTCTCTTCAGCTACAGAGCTTCTTGGAATGCCTCATGGGTGAATAAGTGGGATACGGTAGAAATCACATATTTATTTTGTATGTTTATTCTTTAATTTCTAGTGTTTCATTGAAATGGAACGTGGAGAGGACGCTGAGAGAATGGCTGACACCTACAAGGACACGCCCCCTAAATTGGAAGGCAAGAGGCTAACAGTGTACGTGAGCAGGAAGTACAAACAACTCAAATACGGGTGAGTCAAACTAAACAACAGTTGGTGTATTTGCTGTGAGCGTTGTACACTTCAACTGGTTATTTTTGTCACTACTAAATACTTATCTTTGTACTGTATGTAATGTAAAATATGTCATGTGCTTAAACTAAATTGCCCTTCTGGGGACAATAAAGTTGAATTGAAATGAAATGCTCTTTCCCACACTAGACACCGACCACCAGCCCCTGACTCTGAGGAGAAGAAGAGGTCGTCGAAGAGGGAGCGATCAGGCAGTGAAACAAGCTCCCACAGGAGCTCCGCGGCCAAAAGCTCAGCCAAACAGGATGAAGAACCTCCAGTCAAGAAGTCCAGAGAGGAGACAGCGTCTTCATCAACAGACGAGCCTGAGAAAGAAGACGAGGAGAAGATGGTGGATGAGTCCACTGAGCAGAGTGAGGTAGAGGCTAGGAAGGAGGAGGAGGCCCAGGGGGAATACGGTCAACCCTCTGAGAACTTGGCTGTACACGAAATAGACACTGACTTGGTAAGTTTGTCTGGTCTAGGTTGTTCTGATATGGCACCATATTCACTATAGTGTATTACTACGGCTCACAGTCCTACTGGGCTTTGGTCAAATGTAGTTCGCTGTCATCATCAGCAATCCCTCAATGATGATCTGACGGGGAATATGATGTAAACTCGAAATGACACAACGACAAGGTTCCAGTTTAACAAAGTTTACTAAACCGTATGAACCACCCTCAAAGGTCGCCATTACACTCGAGGCCAGGTCCATTAACCACTAGACTTCCTGCGCAATGCGCACTCTTGACTGAGTGATAGCCCCGTAATAACAGAAATATTGCGACACTTAAAACATGAACTTAACATATGACACCATTTTGGGATGTAACCCCAGGCCGTTTTTAGTTTGTCAACCAAAAGTAGTATTTTAAGGAACTGACACTCTATTGCTCTACACCATAGGACATCAAAACAGAGGAAAACGAGGCGCCCATTTCCATACTGAGTGTGAGGAGCGTTGAGGAGAATGGAGAGACTGCCAGCACACCATCTCAGGCTGAGGGGAAGGTTTCATCAACCAGCCCGGTTCCTCTGGGGCCGTATGAGCCTAACAACCCAGTGGGTAAGGACATGCTCAGATTAATACTCTTTAGAGGGAATGGGGTTTCTATGTGTTTAGTAAGACCGTTTTTAACGATATATAAAATAACTTGTCTTTTTCCGTGAGACAACTTCTTGTCTAAAAAAAAACCCATTAGAACTATATATGTACTGTATATTACACACGTTACATCCCAACATCATAGTGACTCTGTCTGATTGCAGGTGTGGAATATGTGAAGATGGGGTACTACTGTAGAGTCTGTTTCCTGTTCTATTCCAATGAGGAGACGGCCAAGAAGGTTCACTGCAGCAGTCAATCTCACTACCAAAAACTCAAGGTATATAGAATATTTTAGTCAATTAGCAGATATACCAAAAATATCTGAGCAGTCATTTAAAGCTCTAACACAACACACACCAATACGTCTCTCACTTGGTATCAAACTGTGTTCAGCTTAAGAACAATTATATATATCCTCTCTCTCTCTATATATCCTCATATATATCCTCTCTCTCTCTCTATATATATATATCCTCTCTCTATATATATATCCTCTCTCTCTATATATATCCTCATATATATACTCTCTCTCTCTCTATATATATATCCTCTATATATATATCCTCTCTCTATATATATATCCTCTCTCTATATATTAATCCTCTCTCTATATATATATCCTCTCTCTATATATATATGTATGTATGTATGTATGTATGTATGTATGTATGTATGTATGTATGTATGTATGTATGTATGTATGTATGTATGTATGTATGTATGTATGTATGTATGTCCTCTCTCTCTATATAGATATGTATGTATATATATCCTCTGAAACCTAAATGTTGTCCCTTTTATTTTCAGAAACATCTGGAAAAAGAGAAGGTCAAAGCTCAAAGTAGCACAGAGATGAAGACTCCCGTGTAGGATAATTACACGTGTCGAACTGTTTGTTGATCAAGTGTTCATGCATGGATATAGTTAGTTTGTAACCCTAGAGTGGATGTTTCAGGAGTTTATTTTTAGGCTTTCATGTTTAGCTATGCAGCTTGAACTTGAACTTTTAACCAATAACAGCACCGTAACAGCACCGTAACAGGAAGAACCAACTATGAAGGGATCTGGAGAATGTTATGAGTTTTGTATGCCTGGTTTTGTTTAATGTTTTCTGACAACTCATCTTGCTATAAATGTAAGTGCGAGATGCATTTTGGATTTATATTAGAAGTCGTAGGCCTACATCTCTGTAGCTGGTCTTTCTGAATGGTCACCAACTGTCGTGTGATGCGGAGATGAGGAAACACTGTAACCAGTTATGGTAGGGAGTCTAAAGAAAGGAGTTTGGTTGATCATTTTAACTTCTAGATGCCTCCCATGCAGACGTTCAGATAATTGCATTACTTGGTTGAGGAGGAAGTATACTGTACACAAATATCAACGTAACATGTAAAGTGTTGGTCCCATATTTCATGAGCTGAAATAAAAGATCCCAGACGTTTTTCCAACCATACCCACAAATAGCTTATCGTGCACAAATTTTGTTTACATCCATGTTAGTGAGTATTTCTCCTTAGCCACGATAATCCACCCACCTGACAGGTGTGTCATATCAAGAAGCTGATTTAAACGGCATGATCATTACACAGTGCTGGGGACAATAAAAGGCCACTCTAAAATGTGCAGTTGTCACACAACAGAATGCAACAGAAGTTTGGCATGTGAAATTGGAATGAATGTCCACTAGAACTGTTGCCAAAGAATTTAATGTTAATTTCTCTACCGTAAGCCTCCAACCTCATTTCAGGGAACTTGGCAGTACGTCCAACCGGCCTCACAACCGCAGACCACATGTAACCACGCCAGCCAAGGAACTCTGGGCTATTTCACCTGCAGGATCATCTGACCAGCCACCCGGACAGCTGATGAAATTTGATTTGCACAAATGAAGAAATTCTGCACAAACTGTCAGAAACCGTCTCAGGGAAGCTCATCCACCAGGGTCTTGACCTGACTGCAGTTTGGCATTGTAACAGACTTCAAGTTTAGAAATGTTTGCAAATTTATTAAAAATAAAAAACATACCTCTTTTAAATAAGTAGTCCGACACTTTGATATGAGACTTGAAATTGAGCTTAGGTGCATCCTGTTTCCATTGATCATCCTTGAGATGTTTCTATAACTTCATTGGAGTCCAAATGTGGTAAATTCAATTGATTGGACATGATTTGGAAAGGCACACAACTGTCTATATAAGGTCCCACATTTGACAGTGCATGTCAGAGCAAAAACCAAGCCATTAGATCGAAGGAAGAGAGCTCAGAGACAGGATTGTGTCGAGGCACAGATCTGGGGAAGGGTACCAAAAAATGTCTGCATCATTGAAGGTCCCCAAGAACACAGTGGCTGTCTTTCATTCTTAAATGGAAGAAGTTCGGAACCACCAAGACTTCCTAGAGCTGGCTGCCTGGCCAAACTGAGCAATCGGGGGAAAACGACCTTGGAGGTGACCAAGATCCCGATGGTCACTCTGACAGAGCTCCAGAGTTCCTCTGGAGATGGGAGAACCTTCCAGAATGACAACCATCTCTGCAGCACTCCACCAATTAGGCCTTTATGGTAGAGTGGCCTGACTGAAGCCACTCTTCAGTAAAAGACACATGACAGCATTGTTGGGAGTTTGCCAAAAGGCACCTAAAGGACTCTCAGACCATGAGAAACAAGATAGATCTCTTTGGCCTGAATGCCAAGCATCACGTCTGGAGGAAACCAGGCACCGCCCATCAGCTGGCCAATTCCATCCCTACGGTGAAGTATGGTGGTGGCAGCATCATGCTCTGGGGATGTTTTTCAGCGGCAGGGACTGAGAGACTAGTCAGGTTCGAGGGAAAGATGAACAGAGCAAAGGTCAGAGAGATCTTAGATCAAAACCTGCTCCAGAGCGCTCAGGGCCTCAGACTGGGTTGAAGGATCCAACAGGACAACGACCCTAAGCACACAGCCAAGACAACGCAGGAGTGGCTTTGGGAAAGGTCTCAATGTCCTTGAGTGGCCCAGACTTGAACCCGAGCGAACATCTCTGAGAGACCTGAAAATAGCTGTGCATCGAGGCTCCCCATTCAACCTGACAGAGCTTGAGAGGATCTGCCAAGACGAATGGGAGAAACTCTCCAAATACAGATGTGCCAAGCTTGTAGCGTCATACTCAAGAAGACTCGAGGCTGTAATCGCTGCCAAAGGTGCTTCAACAAAGTACTGAGTAAAGGTCGGAATACTTATGTAAATGTGATATTTTATTTTATACATTTAGCAAACATTTCTAAAAACCTATTTTTGCTTTGTCATTATACAGTATTGTGTTTAGAATAAGGCTGTAATGTAACAAAGTGGAAAAAGGGAATGGGTCTGCATGCTTACCAAATGCACTGTATTTAAACGATAACTCCGTAAAATACCCTATAATGACAAAGCAAATTTTTTTTTTTAAAGAAATGTGCGTTTATTTTATTTTTCCCAGTGTATGTTGGCACCATGTTACTGGAGGAGAGTGGGTACAAAGAAATGTCTCGAGCCCCCTCAATTGGTAAGCATACACTTTATACGTATACAGTTCATGTTGTGACCAGCAGATGGCGGTATTGTTCAACAGGATTAAGGATGATTGTTTTTCTACTGATTTACTTGTGATTATTACTTTCCCAGTGACTTTCTCAAAGCAATGTTAAGTGAAATGCAGCATTTCACAAAAACAAACGAATATTTGTGTAAATCTATCAACTTTTTTAATTTGACATTCATCTAAGAGGTATCAAAAATTCTACTTGCACAGCTATTTTGGAGGATAATTTAGGGATCCCCAAGTCCACCTTCCATCCGGATGGATACATCCAATTTTTTTTCATCCAGTGCCCTTTTACTACACCAATTTCCCTTTGAATGGCAACCTATGGACAAAGGTCTGGTTGCCTGCACAGTGAAAAATTAGAATTCGTGGGAGGCTTGAAGGGAGGAGAAACCAAAGTGTAAGTTGTATCTATCCTCCCTGAAAAGAGGTCCTGACATTCACTTACTCTTTTCTCTCTTTCCAGTTTTTAGAGTCTGTTCTTTGAGCTGGGATAGAAAAGCAGTAGCAGTAGTGGTGATAGATCAGACTGCAGCACCATTGTCTCCCGGGCAGGTCACCAACCCCCAGGCTGGGAGTATGTATGTAGATGAGCCCAGGGCAGATGTCCACAAATATTTTGGGGTTTGTTGCGGGGAGTCCGCCGAACAAAAAGGGTTGTCCGTGCCTAACCCGAGGAGGTTCCTCTCCTTGGGGACTTCCTATTCTGTCTGGGTGCCAAATTCTTTCAGAGGAGAGGACCAAGCAAGGTTTTATACCATTAGGCTTGATATCAAGGAGAGTGCTGGAGTCGCAGTGGGAGAATGTGTACAGATGTCCCAGCAGAGTCACAAGTTCATGACCCTGGTGTGTTGCAGGCACACCCTCGTTGCATCTCATTATAAGGCTTTGGCTACGACCCTACGTGATATTAGTATAGGGCCTGCAGGTGTACTGTTGCCCAAATCTAATGCTTCTTTCTTGATTGACCTGTTGGGACAGCAGTGTAATGGTACAAGCATTATAATGCATGTTCAGTGGCTGTTCATGGGTTTGGGAGGTTTACAGAATCTACAGAATATTGGTTGTAAGTAAAAATCAAGAGAAACAATGTTATTCATTCGTTAATGGACATTTTGTGTGACAGAGCGGGAAGTTTAATTCAAATTAGACTCTTGCTGGTCTTCCTGTAAACTATCATAAGGTTATTGGAAACAAAGAGGATTGATTACAAGCATTTGCCCCCAAAATCCTCCTGAAATCAGTCACTCCAAACCACCCTGGCCACTAAATCACCTTCTTTAGTAATAATGGTATTATCCTAGCTTTTAGCAGGATACCGTTTCAAGGTAAAAGGATCACCATAAAGTGGTGTTGCCTCTATCCCGTAAGTGACACTTTATCCTCGGGTGTTTCCTGCCAAACATAAATCTGAAAGTGTTCCTGTGGCTAATGAAGAGATCTCTTCCTTTATTTCCAAATTCCAATGCAATGACTGATGAAAAAATACTCTTCTTTATAAATAATTATCTTGTTTATGATTACTATTTAAAGCCTTCTGTTTATATATTACTGTAGACACCCTCAAATACACTGAGGTAATAAATTTAAAAAACGCTTTAAAAAGTTCCAAAGGCAATGTTTTATATTTGCATTAAAAATCTGCAAGTTTGTGAAATATATTTCTGGAATGTGTGAAAAAATGTATTTCTTGGGAACAAGTAGATTGAGGTGCTCTTGTTGCTTTTTGTCTGTGTTCTGCTCTGTGGAGGGATGGAGGAAGGGCGGGACAGAGAGAACAGACAAGCCCCAACACGAGGCTTAAAGGATTAAGTTCATTCTCACTGCCAGTCCGTTCGTCACCTAACCGATGCCCTCCACCATGCAGCCTTCTCAATGTGCTACCGTGTTTTGTGATTGGCCGATTCAGTCCACTGAACAATAATAAGAAGGATGAGTGACTCCAGAGAGGGGCTCCGGAGGAAATATCCCCGGGCTATAGGAGTAGCTTCCTATTCAAACTTAGTTCAAGTTGCATCGGCCTTGTTCCCACATAGATGCACTTGGTGGCCGACATAGGTGGCATATGCGACGTTACGTTACATTTTTTCACAACCATTGCTTGATTCTAAGAGTCTTGCATTGACACTTATGGATTACCAACCAAGGAAATGTTCTGGTTGATGTCACAGACATCCATCCCAGACGGAACATTTGTTGACAATCTGAAATGTCTATGACCTGTACAGTAGACTTTTATAGAAGATAATGGTTTAAGATCAGCCCATTCAAGTGTTAAATCAGTGAGCAAGTTGCTCTTATACACTGTAACTGTTCAAACTCTTCAGGCATCAAGTTTATCTTTGTTCCTAAAGTCTTTGTTCAGACTCCCTTTTTATTTTTTTTAACCCCGGGTACTTGTGATACAGCCAAGCTCCATGGAGGAGCCTGATCTTGTTAAGAGTCTTTCATTTCAAATCAACCTCTTCTTCCCCATGTTTGTCCTTCGTATTATCTCCTCAGAGGTCCATGTTGAGATGGTCAGTGGTTGGTTGATGATACACAATACAACTAGGGCCTCTGAATCCACACTACAGGACCTCCAGAACTACAACTAGGGCCCCTGAATCCACACTACAGTACCTCCAGAACTACAACTAGGGCCCCTGAATCCACACTACAGGACCTCCAGAACTATAATACAGGGCCTCCAGAACTACAACTAGGGCCCCTGAATCCACACTACAGGACCTCCAGAACTACAACTAGGGCCCCTGAATCCACACTACAAGGCCTCCAGAACTAGAATATAAGGGCCTCCAGAACTACAACTAGGGCCTCTGAATCCACACTACAGGACCTCCAGAACTACAATACAGGACCTCCTGAAGTACAAAATGAGGACCTCCTGAACTACAATACAGGACCTTGGGAATCTCCCTGATGAGTAAACAGAGACACAGGGCTTGTTAAATCTGACTGACTAGGAGAGTGGCTCTGTGAATGGATCCCACAAGGATTAATTAAGACCATAGATAGCTGTAAGGACCAGAGTGGCTCTGTGAATGGATCCCGCAAGGATTCATTATGACCATAGATAGCTGTAGGGACCAGAGAGGCTCTGTGAACTGAACTGGCCTTGGTCTCTTCATTGATGTTGTTGTCACTGAGTGCTTTGAGTTGGATGGTGACCTCACAGCCTTACATCCCTTTGAATCCAGTTTAGTAGTGTCTCACACTTGAGAGGTGTCTGTCTAGCTGGTCCGATGAGAGGTGTCTCTCTTGGGAGAGATGTGCTTGAGAAGGTGAAGACACCTCCAGATTAGTGCAGAGAGAAAGATCCAGTATCTCAGTCTATTGATAAGGCAGCAGCTCTAAGGGCTCTCTAGGTGTATTGACGAGGCAGCAGCTCTGAGGGCTCTCTGGGTGTATTGATGAGGTAACAGCTCTGAGGGCTCTCTGGGTGTATTGGTGAGGCAGCAGCTCATGGCTCTCTGGGTGTATTGATGAGGCAGCAGCTCTGAGGGCTCTCTGGGTGTATTGATGAGGCAGTAGCTCTGAGGGCTCTCTGGGTGTATTGATGAGGCAGCAGCTCATGGCTCTCTGGGTGTATTGATGAGGCAGCAGCTCTGAGGGCTCTCTGGGTGTATTGATGAGGCAGTAGCTCTGAGGGCTCTCTGGGTGTATTGATGAGGCAGCAGCTCATGGCTCTCTGGGTGTATTGATGAGGCAGCAGCTCATGGCTCTCTGGGTGTATTGATGAGGCAGCAGCTCTGAGGGCTCTCTGGGTGTATTGATGAGGCAGTAGCTCATGGCTCTCTGGGTGTATTGATGAGGGAACAGCTCTGAGGGCTCTCTGGGTGTATTGATGAGGTAACAGCTCTAAGGGCTCTCTGGGTGTAGTGATAAGGCAGCAGCTCTGATGGCTCTGGGTGTATTGACGAGGCAGCAGCTCTAAGGGCTCTCTGGGTGTATTGATGAGGCAGCACCTCTGAGGGCTCTCTGGGTATATTGATGAGGCAGCAGCTCTGAGGGCTCTCTGGGTGTATTGATGAGGCAGCAGCTCTAAGGGCTCTCTGGGTGTATTGATGAGGCAGCAGCTCTGAAGGCTCTCTGGGTGTATTGACGAGGCAGCACCTCTGATGGCTCTGGGTGTATTGACGAGGCAGCAGTTCTGAGGGTTTTCTGGAACAATAGGGAGTCATTGGGACTTTCTTCTTCTGCAGAGTATTTTGCTCATAGGAGGAATCGTTTACTATTACTTGTCCCTTGGTTAGGCCAATTAGGGGCTGCAAAGGTCGGTTACTGTAAAGCACTTTGGAACAACTGCTGATGTTAAAAGGCTTTATAAATACATTTGATTGATAACATATGTTGTATTGTCACACATGGTCATTTAAGTAGAACAGAAATTTGATTATGTGACTAGCAAAATTCACAACATTCAGCTATAGGTACACTACATTACCAAAAGTATGTGGACACCTGTTGGTTGAACATCTCCTTCCAAAATCATGGGTATTAATATGAAGTTGGTCTCGCCTTCGCTGCTATAACAGGCTCCACTACACTGGGAAGGCTTTCCACTAGATGTTGAAACATTGCTGAGATTCATCCACAATAACATTAGTGAGGTCGGGCACTGATGTTGGACGATTAGGCCTGGCTCTCAGTCTGCGTTCCAATTAATATCAAAAGTGTTCGATTGGGTTGCGGTCAGGGCTCTGTACAGGCCAGTCAAGTTATTCCACACGGATCTCGACCAACCATTTCTGTATGGACCTCGCTTTGCGCACGGGGGCGTTGTCATGCTCACACCGGAAAGGGTGTTCCCAAACTGTTGCCATATTGTCATTGTATGCTGTAGCGTTAAGATTTCCCTTCACTGGAACTAAGAGGCCCGAACCATGAAAAACAGCTCCAGACCATTATTCCTCCTCCAGCAAACTCTACAGTTGACACTATGCATTCTGGCAGGTAGTGTTCTCCTGACATTCGCCAAACCCAGAATCGTCCGTCAGACTGCCAGATGGTGATTCATCACTCCAGAAAATGCCTTTCCACTGCTTCAGAGTCCAATGGTGGTCAGTTTTACACCATTCCAGCCGTTGCTTCCAGAGGCAGTTTGGAACTCGGTAGTGAGTGTTGCAACCGAGGACAGACGATTGTTACGCGTTACGCGCTTCAGCACTCGGCGGTCCTGTTCTGTGAGCTTGTTTCCACTTCACAATAACAGCACTTACAGTTGACCGGGGCAGCTCTAGCAGGGCAGAAATTTGACTAACTGACTTGTTGGAAAGGTGGCGTCCTATGACGGTGCCACATTGAAAGTCACTGAGCTCTTCAATACGGGCCATTCTACTGCTAATGTTTGTCTATGGAGATTGCATGGCGGTGTGCTCGATTTTATACACCTGTCAGCAACGGGTGTGGCTGAAATTGCCCAAATCCACTAATTTGAAGGGGTGATCACATACTTTTGTATATATAGTGTATATGGTTTCAGTTCATACTGGAGAAAAACAAACATCATCAGCCGCACACGCAGAAAAGCTCAGTAGTTCATTTAATGCAAGTGGCTACCCTGTTTTTGTAACACAAATGATTATCCTTATTCCTAAAATATCTGACAAAACAAGGTACATACAAACTTTGATACTCACCCATGTAGACTAATCTGGAAATACTAACCCCAGCCTCCCCGTGGGATAATTAGTGTAGAATAATTGGTCACTAGTTTGTTTAGTGCAAAAGGAGTGGCCTACTAACACAAACAATTGCATTACAGTTAGCGGCCCCAATTATCTGAAACAACCCGGGATTTTGTTATTTAGCATAGAGTTATGCAAATCTGTGCTGTGAGTTGCATTGTTGCACACATACATGCCTGGAGAGGCCTGGCTGGCCTAGCCTGTAAACACCCTACCTGCATTCTTCTCCTGCCCCACATGTCCCCCAGCACCAGATCACTACATAAAGCCTAGGTTAAAGGGAATAATCCCATGGAAGACCTCGCTTTGTCACCTCACTTCTCTGAAACAGAGAGGGGGGACGGAGGGATAGAGGGGGAGAGGGGACCAAGAATAAGTCCACACAGCTCCAAATTAAATCCACAACACTGAATGGACCTTTGACCTCTGGTTTCAAATGGAGAAGAGAGAGAGGAGAGAAGGAAACACTTTATAACTAGACTGAAACTCTTTACAGAACCAATCAGCCCCTCTTTTTAGGCTTTATAACTCTGGTTCTGGGGTTTCAGACTAGAGTTCTAAAGCCTAAAGGAGTAGCTGATTGGTTCTGTTTGGGGTTTCAGTCTAATCAGCTACTCCTTTGGGCTTTATAACTCTGAAACCTCCACTAAAGGGTCCAGAGTGTTGTATTGCTAACTGTTCCTCTCTCTTCTCTTCCTCCGTACATTAATCTCCCCCCCCCCCCCCCCCCCCCCCCGTTTGAGTCCGCGTCCTCCTCACCGGCTCCCCCTATTGTCACGCTCCTCATTGTAATGTGAGCCTCACTTCATCTCTATGCAACGGCAGGCAAGACTGTCTTCTCCTCTCCTTTTTCTCCCCTCCTCTCTTAATTGCCTGAGCTCAGACCACCAGTATGCTTCTCCTACAGATGTCTCGCTCCTTAATTTGCGTAGAGAGCACAATCAGACCCATCTGCTCTAGTTTTTCCTTTCTCCACTCTTACCTCCCTCCCTCCCTCCACCCTCCCTCCCTCCCTCTATCCACCACCCTCCCTCCCTCCCTCTATCCCTCCCTCCACCCTCCCTCCCTCCCTCTATCCACCACCCTCCCTCCCTCTATCCCTCCCTCCCTCCCTCTATCCACCACCCTCCCTCCACCCTCCCTCCCTCCCTCCACCCTCCCTCCCTCCCTCTATCCACCACCCTCCCTCCCTCTATCCCTCCCTCCCTCCCTCTATCCACCACCCTCCCTCCACCCTCCCTCCCTCCCTCTATCCACCACCCTCCCTCCCTCTATCCCTCCACCCTCCCTCTCTCTATCCGTCCTCCCTCCCTTCCTCCCAAAATCACCTCTGCACCTCCTCCCTAAATCTCCACAGTAAGCCCCTCGCCCCAACACCGAAAAAGCCACAACTCCTACTCCTCCCAATGAAAACCTTGTCAGTGGCGTGGGGATTGAAAGCCTATCAAAAAGCTATAGAAGAGTAGTTCTGTGTAGAAGGGCATAATCAGAGGGTGGGTGTGAGGCCAAGACCCCCTGCTAGCTTTAGGCTCTGTCAGGGGTGGGGGGGTGGGGGGGGGGGGGGGGGGGGGGGGGGGAGGGAGAGGCCCAGGCCAGATAAACAGGGACAGATGGAGGGACTTTGGAAGGGAGGAATAATCAACGCTATGCACCGTGCACGATAAAGGTGCTGCGTGATGCCGCTGTTTATACAAAACAACATAAAATACATGGCTGTGAAACAGTGGATGCTCCTCAGAGGAGGAAGGGTCATCCTCCATAGTGAATTTAATTCTGATTTAATTAAAAAAACGAAAAATAATGAAACATTAAAGTCATCTTTTTTTTTTTTTAGATAAAACTATACTAAATATATTTACATCACCAAATATTTTAAAACACACATTGAATATCTACAGTAGCCTCAACAATACTCTGTAAGGTAGCACCATAGTGTAGCTGGAGGACAGCTAGCATCTGTCCTCCTCTGGGTACATTGACTTCAATATAAAACCTAGGAGGTTCATGGTTCTCACCCTCTTCCATAGACTTACACAGTAATTATGACAATTTACAGAGGACGTCCTCCAACCTATCAGAGCTCTTGCGGCATGTACTGACATGTTGTGCACCCAATCAAAGAATCAGAGAATTAATCTAGTACTGAAAGCATAAACTACAGCTAGCTAGCACTACATTGAAAAAAAGCATAAACTACAGCCTACTCAAACACCTGGCTCAAACAGAGAGGGATGCCATGTTAGCTAGCTGGCTATGGCTATCCAACAGAGAGGGATGCTATGTTAGCTAGCTGGCTATGGCTATCCAACAGAGAGGGATGCTATGTTAGCTAGCTGGCTATGGCTATCCAACAGAGAGGGATGCTATGTTAGCTAGCTGGCTATGGCTATCCAACAGAGAGGGATGCTACGTTAGCTAGCTGGCTATGGCTATCCAACAGAGAGGGATGCTATGTTAGCTAGCTGGCTATGGCTATCCAACAGAGAGGGATGCTATGTCAGCTAGCTGGCTATGGCTATCCAACAGAGAGGGATGCTATGTTAGCTAGCTGGCTATGGCTATCCAACAGAGAGGGATGCTATCTTAGCTAGCTGGCTATGGCTATCTAACACTGGAACTCTTCGAAGTCAAAGTGCTTAATTTATTGTCATCGGGGCCCACCAGTGTAACTGCTAAACTGCTTGCTGCTGACTGTACACTGTACTGCATGATTGTAGCAGGTTTTACTAAGGCGTTAGTTCGAGTAACTATGGTAATTGTATATGACGTGACAACAATGTAGGCTGTGTGTTGCAGTTAGTGGTCGCGATATGAAGGTTTGGCTTGGAAAGGTTTTTTTCGCCTGGTCACAGACATCTGATGTGAGGGGCACTGAAGTCCACAAGCGAAGGGGAAAGGTGAGAGGAGGAGAATGCGTAGATAGTTGCGAGAAGGAATTACACAACGAGCTGTTAGTATGTGGCTGCTATGAAAGTGATCAGGGGTGTATTAATTCAGCAGATTCTGTTGAAAAATGTTTCTTAAACGCAATTAAACGGGGATAAACATATGAGTTTGTCCAATAGAAACTTGTTTGCAACTGTTGCACCAATGAATACACCCTAAATCACCCTAAATCAGCTAGATGCAGGCAAGAGTGTGCAAGGCTGTATTGAATGTGTCACTGTCTGTCACCTTGGGTGTGTTCGCAAAATTAATTGCCATAGTGCGGCCATAATGTGCTCAGTCAGACTGTCCGTTTTGTACATTCAGAGCGTGTCTCTTTTGGAGTGTTCAGTGAGGTTGATCGAGTGTTCTGACCTCACAACTGCAGTCAAGCACCCAAGCTAATTGGCTAAAATTGTCTATCTACATACAGAAACAAATGAGAGAACACCTCACTCTGGTGACCATTGTACTCACCCTAGCAGAGCTGCTTAGGCTGATTTCATGTTATCCAGAGCGTTAGTGACTGTAATTGTGCTGCTGACAACAATTTAATTACGTTTTTTTTGTTGCCAAAGTTTACTGACATCTGTCATATTCAATGAGTGTTGAGCATTCATAAATTCATCAGTTATTCTGCTCTCTGGTACTCAGACGAGAGTGCTCTGAAATCGGAGTAGATAGCCAGAGGGAATTTTTCTCTCGAGCTATGCACCTACGTTGTAAACTTTCTTTCATAAACTAGGTAGTAGCAACCTCGTGGTTTGGATAGGGAACATTCTAGTATCATGTTGTAGCTTAAACCTATCCATGTTACACTGAACTGGGCGAATGGAATATGAATGACAGTCATTCAATATGCTGTAATAGAAATAAGGCCATGCTCATAAAAAAATAAAAATCGCCCTCCCTCATCTTAAACGCCACTGCTTGAAACAAGTGACACTTGGCCAAAGGATTCCATGCTCCCCTGCATGTGGTCTTCGGCTTGTGTCCATGACAACTACACAGACAACTACAAACTACAGACTAGATAAAGCCCATATACATCATTCACAACATGCTCATGTTCCAATGGCAAACAGAGGCAGGCAAATATATTGGCACACTTACACTGTACAATGGAGCAGAATGGTCTGTCTTTTCTTTTCGAAACTGGTTGAATGGCTATTTTCACCCTGCAGCTTACCACAGGTGATATACATTACATAATAAATGACAATCATTACCTCCAACCAAATTAATTAGAATTTAGAATAATTTAGTTCCAGGCCATTTTCGAGACGTTGAAGTGAAAAATTATAATTTCAGCTAAAAAATTTCGAATGCGTTTGGGTCCTGTGCGGTAAATAAACACAAACACAGGTGTAAACTAGACCAAACTTTTTTTTAAAACAATTTTTATTATTTAAGAAGAAATAGTGACTCATGCAAAGTGCCACTGCATTGAACCACATCTGAACCATTCTTTTCCTATTTCGACCACTATCTGAAAAAAATATATATACATTCTCAAGTAAAACACTCTAATTTTATGGGTTACAAACACATATTTAGTAGATGTTTTTGCGGGTGTAGCAAAATGCTTGTGTTCTTAGCGCCAACAGTGCAGTAGAATCTAACAATTAACACCAATACACACATCTAAAAGTAAAAGAAGAGAATTAAGAAATATATAAACATTAGGACGAGCAATGTTGGAGTGACATTGACTAAAATACAGTAGAATAGAATACAGTATATACATATGAGATGAGTAAAGCAGTATGTAAATAACATTAAAGTGACTAGTGTTTCATTATTAAAGTGGCCAGTGATTCCATGTCTATGTATATAGGGCAGCAGCCTCTAAGGTGCAGGGTTGAGTAACCGGGTGATAGCCGGTAAGTGATATCTATTTAACAGTCTGATGGCCTTGAGATAGAAGCTAACTGAGTGGATTGATGCCCCCCCCCCCCCAAACAGTGTTCATAATTACACACAAAAATAGCCCCCAAAAAGTCTGGATCGTGATTGATGAGTTCGACCAACATTTGCATCAGTTTTTTTTTTGACTCCAGATCTGAAATGATTGATGGTGTATTGAGATGGGACAGAATCCTATGAGTTGCTTTTAACTTGGAGTAGCTGCATTGATTCTATCACTCACGGCACTCTCTGTTTTTATGCCTTTGTCTATCGTCCCAAAGTGGTGCAATGAGATGAGTGAATCCAGTGTTCCTCTCGCGAGCCGTTATTGTCCACTTTACAATGAGCGTTCATCTTTGTTGATGTGGGAATTTATCATCTACGCTGGCTGGTTTGACTGTCCAACAAAGACTAGTTTTAAAAAGATAAATAGGACACTTTTTTTTCTTTTTTTTAAATTGCAAATAATAACCAATAACCTTGACATCTGGTTTGTCTTTTGTGATGTTGTGTTGATTCTGTCTTCTGTTCTAATGAGCTGATGGCATAAACAACTTTGTTGCTCACACGATATGAACTGAAATAGAAATAATCATATGCTGTAGTTTTGCTTGACTCCACCCACAAAGTGTGAGGGCCTCTATTGCTAGCTACATAAACCTGTTGTAGACTCAATCACAATTGGTAACACCTACGTTTGGTTACATACCTATGTCACTACACAGCCACATTTGTTCCATTTGGAATGAATGCTTCAACCTGGAGCAAATTCTCTGCTGCTCTGAAGGGAACTAACCGTCACATGACTGCATTGGCAAAGAATTCAAAATGGCAGTCTTGTTGTAACATCCAATAATCACCATCTAATGCTATGTTGGGACCCAACAGTCTGATAATCACTATCTAATGCTATGTTGGGACCCAACAGTCTGATAATCACTATCTAATGCTATGTTGGGACCCAACAGTCTGATAATCACTATCTAATGCTATGCTGGGACCCAACAGTCTGATAATCACCATCTAATGCTATGTTGGGACCCAACATTCTGATAATCACTATCTAAGGGGCGGCAGGGTAGCCTAGTGGTTAGAGCGTTGGACTAGTAACCAGAAGGTTGCAAGTTCAAACCCTCGAGCCGACAAGATACAAATCTGTCGTTCTGCCCCTGAACAGGCAGTTAACCCACTGTTCCTAGGCCGTTATTGAAAATAAGAATTTGTTCTTAACTGACTTGCCTGGTTAAATAAAGGTTAAAAATAAATAAAATAAATAAAAATCTAATGCTATGTCTGATACTCACTATCTAATGCTATGTTGGGACCCAAAAGTCTCATAATCACTATCTAATGCTATGTTGGGACCCAAAAGTCTGATAATCACCATCTAATGCTATGTTGGGACCCACCAGTCTGATACTCACTATCTAATGCTATGTTGGGACCCAAAAGTCTGATAATCACTATCTAATGCTATGTTGGGACCCAACAGTCTGATAATCACCATCTAATGCTATGTTGGGACCCAACAGTCTGATAATCACCATCTAATGCTATGTTGGGACCCAACAGTCTGATACTCACTATCTAATGCTATGTTGGGTCCCAAAAGTCTGATAATCACTATCTAATGCTATGCTGGGACCCAACAGTCTGATAATAACTATCTAATGCTATGTTGGGACCCACCAGTCTGCATACCAGAGATCAACTTCTACTGATTCTATAGACTGTTGAAAACCTCAAACCCAATTTCTGCAAATGTATCTTCTCCCTTCTTCACACTGAACAGTCGGATGCATTTGGGCTGTATCTGCTGGGATGGCCAGTGAAAGGGTATTGTCCGGGTCTGCTGGGCCTGTTAGCTATGGGGCCTCTCCTGTCACTCAAAGGGATGGAGGAGACCAGGGACCACATAGAGACTAGGCCCCACTGGGGCCGTACCTTGTACCCCTACACCGCCTTGTTACCCCGTCTGTCTGTCTGTCTGTTGCCCTGAGCGTAGCATTGGAGAAGAAGAAGAGGATGGCGTTCCACTTCAGCCCACGGTCATGGTCTCCTCTCATTCAACGACAGTTTGTTCTCAATTAGATAGCTTTGTAAAAATGTAAAGCCTTTTTAAGAGAATTCTCCACCACTGTCTGAGGAAGGCTTTATATTATATATTTATATTATATAATATTTATAAGGCTTTATATTATCTAAAAGATGGCACCCTACGCCATCATACCGATGTTTCACTTTTCTCCTCTCCTCGACTGTCTTTCTATTCTCATCTAAACTTCTCAATGACTTGCTTGAGTGGTTAAGTATAAACTAAGTAGCTTAGAAATCTCCCTAGATATCTAGAATCTTATTTAGCCTATATAGCCTATCGCCTACCGGCACAGATGAATCTAAATGTCACTATGTCCATACAATGGAACACTTCTTACATCATGAGAGTACAACTGGGAAAACACAGAAGTAGTGATGCATTAAGCAAGCAGCAGATGGCACTGTGTTGTAGGTCTTACAAATGTCTTGGCTCACAAGTTGTGGACAGTCCGTGCTTCTCTATTGTAGTCATAACCCTCTCTCTCTTTTTTTTTTGCATTCGTTAGTAATGATGCACCGATTTCTAATTGTGAGGTAAAAATCGGAATAAAATATATTGTTGACTGGACACCAAATGGTATGCAAAAGTAGTTGTCAAAGTGATCTGTTCTCTGAATACTAAGGAACCGTAATAGGCTACAAATCGAGATTGCCTAAAATGTCCATCATTCCTTATCAGCATTTTAAAGTATTTTCAAGTGGTGTCCTGCATTTCACAGATATGTCATTTCACTAAACCAATTCTGCCTTCAGAAGAAACAATTCTCCCCAAAAAACTGGTTCAATTCAGGCTACTCTATTATCATAATCTCTTAAAAGTTGTCCTTTCAAAGGGCCTGTGGTGTGAGGGTAAGTGTGACGTGCTTTGGACCGCCACCACTCCTTGGCCTCTCTTGGCCTCTCGTGCCTAACAGGGGAGTAGTGTGGGTGGCTGGGTATAGGTGAGGGTGGTGCATAGCTAATAGGCGCAGAGGGGACCAAACCAAGGGGGGGATCGACCACGGTCGGTCAGTCGGTCGCGTTCTCTTCTCCTGTTCTCAGAGGGAGCCCCCCAACAGAGCCTGCTTCACTGTAAAGCACCGCCTTTTGTTGTCCATTTGTTTACCTTGCTTCCCCAAGTCCCCGGCGGCAGGACAATGACGCCTACAGCAACAGCTCATTCAATGCTCCTTCGGCTCCTTTATCCTCGGCCTCTGAACACTGGTTACCTCAGAGCTTCAGAAGAGTGAGTGATTAAGAACCCAACAGGCTATCTTACAGCTCACAGGCACAAAGGCACTCCACTTATCCAATAAAAAAAAGTGTTCCACACCAACTGACGTCCGTCAAACTGATGGTTCTGGTGAATTTGGCCAATGTGGCTAGTTCCCAAAGTTTGTTGTTTCTGTTGTTGTTGGTGGTGGAGGTGGTGGTGGTGGTGGTAGTAGTAGAGGTGGTGGAAGTATAGGTGGTAGTGGTGGTGGAGTTGGTGGAGGTGGTAGTGGAGTTGGAGGTGGTAGTGGAGGTGGTGGTAGTGGTAGTGGTAGTGGCGGTGGTAGTGGTAGTAGTGGAGGTGGTAGTGGTAGTGGTGTAGGTGGTAGTGGTAGTGGAGGTGGTAGTGGTTGTGGTGGTGGTGGTAGTGGTGGTAGTAGTGGAGGTGGTAGTGGTAGTAGTGGAGGTGGTAGTGGTAGTGGAGGTGGTAGTAGTGGCAGTGGTAGTGGTAGTGGAGGTGGTAGTAGTGGAGGTGGTGGAGGTGGTAGTGGTGGTGGTGGTGATGGTAGTAGTGGAGGTGGTGGTGGTGGTGGAGGTGGTAGTAGTGGAGGTGGTGGAGATGGAGGTGGTAGTGGTAGTGGAGGTGGTGGAGGAGGTAGTAGTGGTAGTGGAGGTGGTAGTGGAGGTGGTAGTAGTGGAGGTGGTAGTGGTGGTAGAGGAGGTGGCAGTGGTAGTGGAGGTGGTAGTAGTGGAGGTGGTGGTGGAGGTGGTGGTGGTGGTGGTGGAGGTGGCAGTGGAGGTGGCAGTGGAGGTGGTAGTGGAGGTGGTAGTAGTGGAGGTGGTGGTGGTAGTGGAGGTGGCAGTGGTAGTGGAGGTAGAGGTGGTAGTAGTGGAGGTGGTGGAGGTGGTAGTGGTGGAGGTGGAGGTGGTAGTGGAGGTGGTGGTAGTGGTAGTGGAGGTGGTAGTGGTAGAGGAGGTGGTTGTGGAGGTGGAGGTGGTAGTAGTGGAGGTGGTAGTGGTGGTGGTGGAGGTGGCAGTGGAGGTGGTAGTGGAGTGGGTGGTAGTGGTAGTGGAGGTGGTAGTGGAGGTGGTAGTGGTGGTGGTAGTGGAGGTGGTAGTGGTAGTGGAGGTGGTAGTGGTAGAGGAGGTGGCAGTGGTAGTGGAGTGGAGGTGGTGGAGGTGGTAGTGGTGGTGGTGGAGTTGGCAGTGGAGATGGTAGTGGTGGTGGTGGAGTTGGTAGTGGAGTGGGTGGAGGTGGTAGTGGTGGTAGTGGTGGTGGTAGTGGTGGTGGTAGTGGAGGTGGTAGTGGTAGTGGAGGTGGTAGTGGTAGAGGAGGTGGAGGTGGTGGTGGTAGTGGAGCTGGTAGTGGAGGTGGTAGTAGTGGAGGTAGTGGAGGTGGTAGTGGTAGTGGAGGTGGTAGTAGTGGAGGTGGTATCTCATCAATAAAAACAATGTACACTTTCACTTTTGTGTACTCTCACGTATAATTCTCCTAGGGAAGACGAAAAGCTATTTTTTGGTATGGTGTCGGTGGGAACATGGGGTGACTGGGGTAAAGCTGGTGAGGTATCTGGGAGTGAAGGGAGGTTTGGGAACAGACAGGCCTTCTATACCAGCTGCATGGTAGATACACCGCCCATTCTTCCCCGTTCCCCTCTCGGCTACAAAAGATAAAAGCCACATCCTGCTGGGTGGCAAAGACACCAGGTGACCGTAGCAACCTGAAGGGTTAGTCAAGTGCTCCCTAATGTGTAAAACCATACCGCGCTGTATAGGGACCATTTAAGGGAGGTTTTAAAGGGGAGGAGTGGGTTGGAGTGGGGTCTTCTCTCTTGTTTTTAACCCGGACCACATAATCTTTGCCTCTGAGTTAGGGACAATAGAATGGGTTTGAAGGTGGCACCACAGTGGCCAACTCTTAAGAAGGGGGCCAGGCACTCTGGGCTAGTACTGCACTCGGGTCAGGTTACCTAAGAGGAATAGGACATCTTTAATGAATGGCTGTTGGCCTCACAGGAAACCCCTCCTCTATTCTGTTTTCTGACAGTCCAATTAGTGAACAGTGGACACCTCTTGGCTATAGAGTGGGGTAAGCATGAATATTTATTTAGGGGGAAAATAATTGGTTGCTGTGGCTGCCTCTCACAGCTAGGCTACTGCTCACAGCCTGCTAGCAAGCCGATGGCCTCCAAGGTACAAACACATCTTAGACCAAAAAGAAGTGCGATTTTGAACATGTCCTCAAAGATGTATAGTTTTATGTAGTCTGCTAGCTAGAATTTCTAATTTAGCCTACAGCTAGCAGATATGGTTAGCATAGCACTTGCTATAGTTGGCTAGCTACCTGCCTTTATCTTTGGTTTTCTTCAATCTATGAAGTGTTGTTCATAAATTCATGAGCTCTCATGCCTTATCAAGATAACTGACATAATTAGTTATAGTTCATCATTGTTGCTGATCACAAAATATCCATATAATGCAACCTTTTTACAGTTCCTGTCTAAAACTCTGATGTCCTATTTAAAGAATTTAACAGCTCTTTTCACAGCCGCTATAAAATGTAACTAGTGTCCTTAGAATCCAGAATTATTCCATGTTTCTACTGACACAAAATATGAATTTGTAATTGTTCTAGGAGAGAAATGGGGCACATTTTGTTGTTCTCCATATTATTTTTCTTGGCTTCACTGTTGGTTTACAATCATTGTAACCAAGGCCCTAAATAAATAAATACAAATCATTGGAGAATTGGCGCTCACAATTTAAAAAGTTAGGAGCAAAACATAAAATCTAGGAGCATCAGAAGATATACAGTACCAGTCAGAAGTTTGGACACACCTGCTCATTCAAGGGTTTTTCTTTATTTTTACTATTTTATATATTGCAGAATAATAGTGAAGACATCAAAACTATGAAATAACACATATGGAATCATGTAGTAACCAAAAATGTGTTAAACAATACAAATACATTTGAGATTTGAGATTTTTCAAAGTAGCCACCCTTTGCCTTGATGACAGCTTTGCACACTCTTGGCATTCTCTTAACCAGCTTCATGAGGAATGCTTTTCCAACAGTCTTGAAGGAGTTCCTGTTACGCCTGTCGTCGGAAGGCATGGACCAAAGCGCAGCGTGGTAAGTATTCATGATTTTTATTTATCAAAACACTCAAACAAAATAACAAAGTGAAAGACAAACAGTTCTGTAAGGCAAATAAACTATACAGAAAACAACTACCCACAAAACACAGGTGGGAAAAAGGCTGCCTAAGTATGATTCCCAATCAGAGGCAACGATAGACAGCTGCCTCTGATTGGGAACCACACTCGGCCAAAAACAAAGAAATAGAAAACATAAAAATAAAGAAACTAGAATGCCCACCCAAGTCACACCCTGTCATAACCAAAATAGAGAATAAAAACCTATCTTTGGCCAGGGTGTGACAGTTCCCACATATGCTGAGCACTTGTTGACTGCTTTTCCTTTACTCTGCCGTCCAACTCATCCCAAACCATCTAAATTGGTTTGAGGTTAGGTGGTTGTGGAGGCCAGGTCATCTGATGCAGCACTCCATTACTCTCCTTCTTGGTCAAATAGCCCTTACACAGCCTGGAGGTGTTTTTGGGGTAATTGTCCTGTTGAAAAACAAAGTATAGTCCCACTAAGCGCAAACCAGATGGGATAGTGTATCCCTGCTGAATGCTGTGGTAGCCATACTGTCTAAGTGTGCCTTGAATTCTAGATAAATCACTGACCGTGTCACCAGCAAAGCACCCCCACACCATCACACCTCCTCCTCCATGCCTCACGGTGGGAACCACCGTGAAGCATGGAGATCATCCAAGTAAGTCTCTTCTACTTATTGGTGTCCTTAAGTAGTGGTTTCTTTGCAGTAATTTGACCATGAAGGCCTGATTCATGCAGTCTTCTCTAAACAGTTGATGTTGAGATGTGTCTGTTACTTGAACTCTGTGAATCATTTATTTGGGTTGCAATTTCTGAGGCTGGTAACTGTAATGAACTTATCCTCTGCAGCAGAGGTAACTCTGGGTCTTCCTTTCCTGTGGCGGTCCTCATGAGAGCCAGTTTTATCATAGCGCCTCATGGTTTTTGCGACTGTACTTGAAGAAATGTTCAACGTTCTTGAAATGTTCCGTATTGACTGACCTTCATATCTTAAAGTAATGATGGACTGTCGTTTCTCTTTGTTTATTTGAGCTGTTCTTGCCATAATATGGACTTGGTCTTTTACCAAATAGGGCTATCTTCTGTATACAACCCCTACCTTGTCACAACACAACTGATTGGCTCAAAGTGCATTAAGAAGGAAAGAAATTCCACAACTTTTAAGAAGGCACACCTGTTAATTGAAATGCATCCCAGGTGACTACCTCATGAAGCTGGTTGAGAGAATACCAATAGTAAAGGCTGTCATCAAGGTAAAGGGTGACTACTTTGAAGAATCTCAAATATGACATATATTATGATTTGTTTCACACTTTTTTGGTTACTACATGATTCCATATGTGTTATTTCACAGTTTTGATGTCTTCACTATTATTCTACAATGTAGAAAATAGTAAAAATAAAGAAAAACCCAGGAATAAGCAGGTGTGTCCAAACTTTTGACTGGTACTGTATATTTTTTAATTGATTGAGATATAGAGTATTGGACCTACATATATGAACACGTTCTAGCTACTTTTGAAGCACATGTTGTGTTCTAGAAACTATTATTTAACCCTGTAAAGACAATTGTTTATTGTAAAAATCTAAAACGTTGATACAAAAACCTGTCATTGAAATGACAAATTAATTTGTGGAATATTATGTTTCTATATTGTGTAAAACCACTACCTATAGAGATCTATTACATAGAAAATTCCACGCTGTCTCTTTAAGAGCGCCAAGTTTTTGAGTGAAGAAGCTATCCTTTTTACTTTATTTCTGTGCTGCCAGCTGTTTAGATATACTGGTAAAGTTACCATGTTGTTAGCTAGCTAGCTAATGAGGTAACATGCCTGAGGTTTAGATATACTGGTAAAGTTACCATGTTGTTAGTTAGCTAGCTAGCTAATGAGGTAACATGCCTGAGGTTTAGATATACTGGTAAAGTTACCATGTTGTTAGCTAGCTAGCTAATGAGGTAACATGCCTGAGGATTAGATATACTGGTAAAGTTACCAGGTTAACATGACTGAACAAGGTGTAAGCAAATGTCTGCGAGTGGTTTGTTTTGGAATGACCCACAACATAATTTATGAATAGGGCCTAAAAACAAACTTTTTGGTCCACCAGCCTCTGAGGCAGATAGATCTACCACACACTCAGAATTCTTCCCAGTCAATACATGTAATAATAATACCCCCACCCAGGTTTCTACTCTCAAAATAATGCTTGTTTTATTAGAAAAACAACCAGATTGGATGTTTTAAGTCCACAACAATGCTTAAACCGCATGAAGAAACCACTTTTGAGGTCTGGGGAAGAAAATACCAAATTTATTTTTGGAGGGTAAAGTTGCCCTTTAATTCAAATGGACACCACAACAGAGTGTTTCTGTACCGCATGCTCAATAGCAGAGTTTGCAAAAACAAACACCACCCAATTAATACAAATCATCGTGAAATCATGTCATTCTTCCCGCTAAGCCTACTTTGCAGTTATCATTTCATTTGGAAGGTTTTATGGGAAAGCCTTGAGAAATAACTGTTTTGGCGTCACTAAATGGCGACGCAAAGTAGCAGACAGGCACTCCCATGCTATTACATCTTCAGAAAGATGCACGAAATACAAATCCCTAATTCATTATTTATTATTTTCTTTATATGTAGGCTTTGGATTGAAAAAATCTGCCTTGTTTTTTTTTTCTCTCCAGGGCACTTGGAAACAACTGCACAGCAAAGCCTATTATTACAACAATTAGCATTTGGGTATTTATTATTTCCTGATCGCAACTGGTGCTGCCAAAATAAATCAAATCAAATCCAATTTTATTTGTCACATACACATGGTTAGCAGATGTTAATGCGAGTGTAGCGAAATGCTTGTGCTTCTAGTTCCGACAATGCAGTAATAACCAACAAGTAATCTAACTAACAATTCCAAAACTACTGTCTTATACACAGTGTAAGGGGATAAAGAAAATGTACATAAGGATATATGAATGAGTGATGGTACAGAGCAGCATAGGCAAGATACAGTAGATGGTATCGAGTACAGTATATACATATGAGATGAGTATGTAAACAAAGTGGCATAGTTAAAGTGGCTAGTGATACATGTATTACATAATGATGCAGTCGATGATATAGAGTACAGTATATACGTATGCATATGAGATGAATAATGTAGGGTAAGTAACATTATATAAGGTAGCATTGTTTAAAGTGGCTAGTGATATATTTACATCATTTCCCATCAATTCCCATTATTAAAGTGGCTGGAGTTGAGTCAGTGTCATTGTCAGTGTGTTGGCAGCAGCCACTCAATGTTAGTGGTGGCTGTTTAACAGTCTGATGGCATTGAGATAGAAGCTGTTTTTCAGTCTCTCGGTCCCAGCTTTGATGCACCTGTACTGACCTCGCCTTCTGGATGATAGCGGGGTGAACAGGCAGTGGCTCGGGTGGTTGATGTCCTTGATGATCTTTATGGCCTTCCTGTAACATCGGGTGGTGTAGGTGTCCTGGAGGGCAGGTAGTTTGCCCCCGGTGATGCGTTGTGCAGACCTCACTACCCTCTGGAGAGCCTTACGGTTGAGGGCGGAGCAGTTGCCGTACCAGGCGGTGATACAGCCCGCCAGGATGCTCTCGATTGTGCATCTGTAGAAGTTTGTGCAGCGCCTTGTTCACGATGCTGTCTGTGTGAGTGGACCAATTCAGTTTGTCTGTGATGTGTATGCCGAGGAACTTAAAACTTGCTACCCTCTCCACTACTGTTCCATCGATGTGGATAGGGGGGTGTTCCCTCTGCTGTTTCCTGAAGTCCACAATCATCTCCTTAGTTTTGTTGACATTGAGTGTGAGGTTATTTTCCTGACACCACACTCCGAGGGCCCTCACCTCCTCCCTGTAGGCCGTCTCGTCGTTGTTGGTAATCAAGCCTACCACTGTTGTGTCGTCCGCAAACTTGATGATTGAGTTGGAGGCGTGCGTGGCCACGCAGTCGTGGGTGAACAGGGAGTACAGGAGAGGGCTCAGAACGCACCCTTGTGGGGCCCCAGTGTTGAGGATCAGCGGGGAGGAGATGTTGTTGCCTACCCTCACCACCACTTCAGGTCGCACAGCAAAATATCTAGGAGCATATGCAACCAAAATGTCGCACTTTAGAGCCCTGAAAGTGTTGTTTTATGACAGTCATTATAACAGACACTAGAATGGACCCTTCTCCTTTTAGTATGGGATCCTGAGTGGCCCAGTGGTCTAAGGCACTGCATCTCAGTGCAAGAGTCCCTGACTCCAGGTTGCATCACATCCGCACAATTGGCCCAGCGTCGGCCCCGGGGTAGGCAGTCACTGTAAATAAGAATTTGTTCTTAACTGTCTTTTCATGTTAAAGAAAGGTTAACAAAAACAAATTGTCCATACAACATTTCTGGTCTTTGTCATCCCCACTAGTTGTGCTAGCTATTGTATACAGTTCATTTACAATTCATCAACATGTTCCATTGAGTTCTGACAAGAACTATGTCAACAAACCAAACCTTTATCAGTAATGTCACCCTTTGGTATTCTTTCCAGCATGGATTCAATTAACCGTATTACCTCAGCCTTCTTGAGTTATTCTGTTTCATGATTTCAGTGTATCTTTTGAACTCTCTACTTATTCAGTAATAAAGCCACCATTTAGGAACATCTTTAAGAATATGCGTCTGGAATCTGGATGGCATAGAAAGATGACCCTTCCTCTTCCAGGTCATTTCCCCCTGCCGTATTGACATCCTCCTCACCCCTCTGCTCCCTCCTACTGTATTTCACTGTGAAAGAGGAAAGTCCTGCCTGGCCTGGCTGGGGATATTAGTCCGTTTGGGGAATCATTCTATTGTCAGGCTGATAGCGACAGCCTATCTGCTACCTCATCCCACTGACAGGTCCTCAGGAGCCATGATGGACCATGATGGATGCCCAGTGGCCCTACTTAAACCAACCCACCACTACTGCTACTGCTGCTGGATCAACGTCAGACCAAAGCCCCACAGGAGTCAGTGATCAATTGTCTCCCCTGGTCCTCTGATAATGAGAAACAGGAAACTGGAGGATTTGAGGATCTGCCAGAGAAGCATTACGTCAAGTGTTGGAGTGGGCCGCTGCTGCCCATGCATCCACGCATAAGAAAGGGAGAGCAGTGATTGGTCAACAGGACTAGTTGATCATTTATCTGGCATACTCTGGAGAGTTGGAATGTCAGTTTGTGACAGCTGAAGCGTGACACACAGCCCACAACGATGTAATGCTCTCCTGGTCCTTGTTTTACCCAGGCTCTTTAATATGCACAAAACAGAAAATTACTAATGTTTTCAAGGATGCTTGTCAAGGACGGAGTACCTTTAAAATGTTTTCTACGGTTACATTGTGATTATCATTAGGTAACATGTTCAATGTTTTGTTTCATTTTTTTCATCTTGCTGTTTCTGTCTGTCCGCCTGCCCGCCTCAATATATATATTTTTTGAAGCATCAAGAACTAACAAAAAGTCTCCCCTATTGAACAGATACCCCACCACCCCTACCCACCCCACCCTGCAGCACCACCACCCCTACCCACCCCACCCTGCAGCACCCCCCCCCACCCCACCCCACCCTGCAGCACCCCCACCCCACCCTGCAGCACCGCCACCCCCTAACCACCCCACCCTGCAGCACCGCCACCCCCTACCCACCCCACCCTGCAGCACCCCCACCCCACCCTGCAGCACCGCCACCCCCTAACCACCCCACCCTGCAGCACCGCCACCCCCTACCCACCCCACCCTGCAGCACCACCACCCCTACCCACCCCACCCTGCAGCACCCCCCCCCCACCCCACCCCACCCTGC
Organism: Oncorhynchus kisutch; assembly: GCF_002021735.2. NCBI lineage: Eukaryota > Metazoa > Chordata > Actinopteri > Salmoniformes > Salmonidae > Oncorhynchus > Oncorhynchus kisutch. The sequence goes on from NC_034192.2 coordinate 60,289,093, forward strand.
AGCACCCCCACCCCACCCTGCAGCACCCCCACCCCACCCTGCAGCACCGCCACCCCCTAACCACCCCACCCTGCAGCACCGCCACCCCCTACCCACCCCACCCTGCAGCACCGCCACCCCTACTCAGCCCACCCTGCAGCACCCCCACCCCCTACCCACCCCACCATGCAGCACCCCCACCCCCCTTGCAGCACCCCCACCCCACCCTGCAGCACCAACATCCCACCCTGCAGCACCGCCATCCCTACCCCCTACCCACCCCACCCCCACCCCCTACCTACCCCACCCTGCAGCACTGCCATCCCTACCCCCTACCCACCCCACCCCCACCCCCTACCCACCCCACCCTGCAGCACCCCCACCCCACCCTGCAGCGTGCCCCTTTGCACCCGTCCCCCTCCGTCTTGACAGCATCACAGAACTCGTAATTATTGCCGATTTCCAGCTCACCCTGGAACTAATGTGATAAAATCTATGAAAAAGACAAGGTGCACAAAGAGTAGCCCAGGGCAGGCTAGGCCGGCCAGGCTAGTGAGAGCCAGAGGTCTAAGCCAAGGCAACAAGTGCCTTTTGAGAGCTAACAGGATTTTCAGGGGGCTTGCATTGATCTCCTGTTTGGCTCTTTCAGGGAGGCTTTTGGCTGCCAGGCGGCACACTTCTGCATCCCCCATATCCCATACCCATCCCATCTCAGTCCACCCTTGTTCTGTCCTGTGTGCACAGTGGGGGGCCCCAAACCCAAAGATGGACGGAGGGAGCAGATGAGTTGGGTTTAGAAGTTACCGCTACAGGTAATACTAAGTCCCCATTCCAAGTCGCCAAGGTGGGGGGGAAGTGGGAACAGAGTGGGTGACATTAGGATAGGAGTACAGGGGATGAGGGAACAGAGTGGGTGACATTAGGATAGGAGTACAGGGGATGAGGGAACAGAGTGGGTGACATTAGGATAGGAGTACAGGGGATGAGGGAACAGAGTGGGTGACATTAGGGGAAGTGGTGCCAGTTCTCTCCTGGATTGCAGGTGGGTCTGCGTGGCTACTTGTCATCAGCTGGGACATTTTAGGAAAAACAAATAGAATTGATCTGAATTCATTTGTATCAAAAAGATGCAGGTCATGAGAGAGATTTGTTTTTCTTCTTCTCACAATGAAACAAATTATTTGAAAATTAAAATCTAGAAATGTTCACAATGCTCAAAAAGTGATTACTGTGCAATTGGAAGAATGTGAGCCAATCAGAATGGTATAAAGAAAAGATATTGAATTTAAGATAGCACAAAGATTAAACTAAAATGGAAAAGTTTATTGCAGTCGCCAAGCTTGGGCTAAATCTCTGAGAGTAAGCTGATACACCACAGCAGTAGAGGTCACAGAACCGTGACTACTGCCAGTTGTTGAGGCGCTCTCTGACCCTGGTGGGGAGGGGTGGATAGGCGGGGGTATTTTCTTATACCACCAAGAATTAGAGATCAAATCTGAAGACTGTACTTTTCATGACCGACACACTATCCACAATTACTGTTTGGACCATAGCCACCATTGCCATGTCTATTGTTATGAGGCTAGGTATTGAGGAGCTTGCAGAGTGGAGACTACAGAGCGTTCTGCAGTGAGGGGCTCTCTTTGTGTTGGTAGCTGGACAGAAACAGCTCCAGGCTACAGGACCTGATGTGAGTGAGGGTGGGCCAATCTGACAGGCAACACTTTGAGCCTCTCTGTGAGGGAGGAAGGGGAGGAGGGGGACTGGGCCAGGGGGTTCCGTCAGGCGATCTTCAAGTGGCGAAGCTTTTCAAAGCTTTGTTATCCACTTTGGGATGCCCCTTGTGACCCCTGTGTGGACGTGCTTATAGCTTTGCAAGGAAATGGAGAGGGGCCTCGGGTGGGCTGTATTGTGGAGAGAGGGAAGCAGAGTTCAAACGCACATGAGCGCCATTCCCCAAGGAGCTGTCGAGGGTGAGGGCGAGGTACAAAGGTGAACCAGGGAAGATGTTGTTGGACGCATGAGAGGGCTGGAGGAACCAGGAAGATTTGATGTCCACAGACGACCTCCTTGTTTTGCAAGTCTGTAATACACTGTTTCCATTCACCCTTTTTGCCTCTTTGTGCTATGTATCCTTGAGGTAAAGAAACCGCTCTTGGAGCAGTACTACTGCCGTAACAAAGATAATTTTATACCGATCAAGCTTTTTACTCCACAACAAACACTTCAAACCATTTCAATGAAAAGTTCTTATTAAAAAACACTTTCTCACCAAAAGATCAGAAAATCTCTCTCTCTCTCTCTCTCTCTCTCTCACTCTCTACTCTCTTCTCTCTCTCTCTCTCTCTACTCTCTTCTCTCTCTCTCTACTCTCTACTCTCTCTCCCTCTCTCTCATTGTTGAAATCCTATTGCATACTATAGAGGTTGATGAGATGGCCTGTGGATCATGTCTGTTTGTCTGTCTGCCTTCTGCTAACAATGTGATTGATGCAGCTCCAGTTGAGTGAGTCTCCCTGCCAGGGAGAAGCAGGTGCTACACATTATCCAAGATGTGCCAATGCAAATAACTGTACAAATCCACAAATTCACCAAGCCCAATCCACTATGTTCAGTAAAGAGATCATGACAAATAAAGTTGGAAGAATTGGTCAGTTTACAACATCTTTGGCAGGTGTGAGGAGTATTACAGCCAAGACTGATGGCTATAGATTCCGAAATATCTTTGAAGATTAGGACTCAATCAAAATGTCACCAAATGTGCACAGTGCTGACTGTATCATTTAATATAGAGACAGTGGAAGTGTGGGTCTCACCCCAACACCACTGTTGTCACTCGTCTCGGCCTGCAGCGCTTCACGGGACCCCTCACTCGTCTCGGCCTGCAGCACTGCACGGGACCCCTCACTCGTCTCGGCCTGCAACACTGCACGGGACCCCTCACTCGTCTCAGCCTGCAGCACTGCACGGGACCCCGCACTCGTCTCGGACGAGTGACTGATCCGTTGTTGTCTCACGTGCCCGGTGGCGGTCTCAGCTATTGACACGAGATGTACTCAGATGGAGAAAAGGGACTCCACGATGATTCAAGTTCATTAATTGCGCTGCCTACAAGACCAACATGTGGGTCGATAATTTGTTTGTTGTCAGTGGAGTATGATCAAAGATTAGCAATATGACAATATCTTAAGTAGCTGTATTTCAAGATTAAGCAACAACAACAAAAAGATATACCTTCACTGCTTTGTAACAGGTGTTTGAATAAATTACACCACAGTGAAATAGTTGAGCATCCCCCCTCTAGCAGATCAAAATGAGGCTAAATAAATACTATTGTATTGACAATAGAATACCATGAAATGACAAATCTCCAACTGTGTTTTGTGTCAATTATTTTTCAGAGGCTTTTTTGGATGCGGTATAGATGCGTTATTAGCAACATTAGTTGTTCAATGTGATTATAATGCATGAGTTCACACACACACACACACACACACATTCAGAAACGTATTCTCACATTTCTTTGAGTGTTAGATATTTCAACCAACCATTCACAGATCTAGTTCATAATTCTCCTTTTACATCATTTCTTTATTTTCTCAAAAGCACTTATTTTTTTGGAGTGTTGTTAACATGAATGGGCAACGACAACAGTATAGAAACAGTGAAAAAGCTATTAACAGAATATTTTTTTCTCTCTCTTTGTTATAATTTCTTTCTGTCTCTCTCCAAGTGCTCCTCAACATTCACCCGGGACACACAAACAAATGCAAATGACTGTGAAAAACTTTCCATAATGTAACTTGGAGCCTTGTTTGAGAGATGGTCTGAATAGACTGTAGAAGAAACCCTAATTAATCTAAGTACAGACCGAATGGGCCCACTTGGAAGTTTTTCACTCCTTTATCTGAAGGACAAGAAAGAAAAAGGATCAAGACTTCTTTTCTGCCCAGAGAGAGAGAGAGAGAGAGAGAAGAGGGCCGGATCCGCCTCCGTCTCATTCAGACCTCAGTGTTAACATTACCAACCACTATGTTAGCTCTGTCTACCCCATTGGTGAGGAGAAAGAAAATTGATCCATTTCTTTTTTTATATTCAGTTTTTTCATGCAAAAAAAGTAAATAAAAGATAAGAGAGAAGGTGAAAAAATATATATAGCAAAATTGTATAATTATTTTGGGCCTATACGTTTTAAGTAGCAGTTGAGAAGCCTGGTTCTAGAGTTGTCAGGTGCTGGGGTGGCGAGGGGAGAACAATGGGTCTGTGAGAAGCAGAAGGCCTGAGATGAATGCTCTGGGTAAATCAGTAATGGACCTAAAGGGCATACGCCTGTGGGGAATTTGCTGGCTTATAAAAGAGCTTTAAGAGGCCTTCATTCATATGGGTCCAAAGAGATTTGAATTGCCCCCTTCACAATCACTTGAAAGGCCGAGCTCAGGGTGTTCCGAAACAAAGTGGAAATCAGGCCGCCCTTCAATGGCTCTAATAAGGTTTTAACTATTTTACATTATGGCGTTAGCCTTCTTTTTCTTTTCTTCCAGCAGCATTGTTTGGCCCCACCGTGCAGTAGACCCAACTTACATGTCTGATTTATACTTGTCTTCATGGTGAATTTAAACTTTTTTTTTTAAACTAAAAGAGAGATCCAAATGAATGGAGGATTCAGCGTTATTGTATGAGCTGGAAAACGGGCCTCCTCATTCAACCAGCAACAGGGAGCCAGCGACTGTAGAAAGAGACAACTGTTACAAAAAATAGGAAACGTTTATTGTACTGCAATGCTGCTGAAATTATTTTTATGCAACATTGCACCTTTAAAAATTGTACTCTTCGAAGCGTACGAAAATATGATATACTTTTTTTAACTTAGTTTTTTTAATTTAAATTTTCTCTCAAATAATTCCAGAAAGTCAACATGAGCTGTAGATGACCTCTCTTCTTCACTTAACTTGTTCTTTTACGAACAGGATATTGACAAACGCTACATCTAAAGACTAAATACATTTAAATTCCCACTGATTATGGATGGATAGTCAACGTCAACGCACAACACAGGAGACATAAAAGTAGCATTCTAGAAGGGTGGCTATTGCAGTAGCTGTTGCCATGGTACTGTTTATTGCCCTGGAAATTGCCTCTTCTCTTCAAACTACAGAGGTCAGGGGTTCAGCTGCAGCCCCACTGAACGCAGCACCCTAAATATCCCTACGCTGTAGTGGTGTCCTAGTTCAGCTCAGCCCCACTGAACGCAGCACCCTAAATATCCCTACGCTGTAGTGGTGTCCTAGTTCAGCTGCAGCCCCACTGAACGCAGCACCCTAAATATCCCTACGCTGTAGTGGTGTCCTAGTTCAGCTCAGCCCCACTGAACGCAGCACCCTAAATATCCCTACGCTGTAGTGGTGTCCTAGTTCAGCTGCAGCCCCACTGAACGCAGCACCCTAAATATCCCTACGCTGTAGTGGTGTCCTAGTTCAGCTGCAGCCCCACTGAACGCAGCACCCTAAATATCCCTACGCTGTAGTGGTGTCCTAGTTCAGCTCAGCCCCACTGAACGCAGCACCCTAAATATCCCTGCGCTGTATTGGTGTCCTAGTTCAGCTCAGCTCAGGAGGGTTGGTAGGAGAGAAATGTAAGGGGGAAGGAGAGGGGTGGGGGCACACACAGCCAGAGTCCTCGCCCTCTGCTTGACACTTGTGAAACGTGGGGTTTCTGTGGGCCGTGTGGACATTTAGAATTTCATGGTAATTGTTGAAGACAAGGAGGGGGGCCTGCCTTCCTCAGTCCTGATTAAGTTCTCATAAAAACCTCACAGCCTGACCTCAGTAATGGCCCCAGCCCAGACAGTAAAACACACAATAGAAATAGATGGATCTTCCTAGGGCTTCAGGAACTATATACCGCCACCTCAGGTCACAGTCCACCTCAGGTCACAGTTCAACTCAGGTCACAGTTCACCTCAGACCACAGGCCACCTCAGGTCACTGGCCACCTAAGGCAACATGCCACCCTAGGTCACTCGCCACCTCAGACCACAGTCCACCTCAGACCACAGTCCACCTCAGGTCACCCCAGCTCACTGCAAACCTTAGGTCACTCGCCACCTCAGACCACAGTCCACCTCAGGTCACAGGCCGCCTCAGGTCACTGGCCACCTCGGATCTCAGGCCACCTCACGTCACTGGCCACCTCAGGTCACAGTCCACCTCAGGTCACTCGCCACCTCAGACCACAGTCCACCTCAAGTCACAGGCCACCAGTGTTATTTTTCCCTCCTATTCTCACTTTGACTTGAAAGAAAGCCAATACATTTTGCATTTGTAAATACATTTCTACAAATGAATTGTATAGGTATGCATTATAAAATACAGTATGTTCCCTAGCAAAGAATGAGGTTTGTATATTCAGAACACCTCTTTTCCCCGTGTATAATCAATTCTAGCATCCACAGTGGAATTAATAAATGATTAAACAAATATAGAGATTGAATCAGCGTAGTGCAACTATAATGATCTTCTACAATCTGGCGCTTGAGGCGTGGGTACAGGTGCAAGCGCCGGCAGTAAAAGATGGGAGGAGAGGGGAAGAGGTTATCTTCTCGTGATTTGAGAAGAAACATCCCATCTGTTTATCCTGAGTACTGGGATGGAGATCTGGTTTCTCTGATGTTTATCTCTCTGGTCTCTGAGGACCTCCTCTCTTCTCAGGGTGGGGAAGGGAAGGGCAGGGGGTTAGGTTAGACAGACCTCTATTTTGGAGAGGAATAAAACTGAATATGGGCAGCTAGCTGGATGGCTAACCTCTTGATTGACACTTTCCTGTGGCTCTGTTCTGCCTCTGTGGACACCTGGTCGCCCCCCCGTTTGCCTGCAGAGAAAAGCTGTGTTTAAGGGAGGTGGAGGCAGGGTGGGGTGGGGTCGCTCACTCGCTCTGCAGGCATAGGTGACAGTGCGTATCCATTCAGGTAGGTGTACCTCCACCCCTCTATCGTCTTGCCACTCCTTCTCCTTCTCTCTGTCTCTCTCTCGCTCTATCTCCCTGTCTCTCTCTCTCTCTCTCTCTCTCTCCCTCTCTGTCTCTGTCTCTCTCTCTCACACTATCTCTCTCTCTCTCTCTCTCTCTCTCTCTCTCACACACACACTATCTCTCTCTGTCTCTCTCCAGCCACTCTAGACTAATTAGGCAGCACTTATCATGGTCAAGAGCACTTGTTACCTGGCCTGACACACACTTACCTTCAATGCTAACCACTTACCTTCAAGTGTGTGTGACATCCGTTCTCTAACAATTTGAATTCTGTATTATTCCTGAGCATAATAACAAATTAACAAGATCTTCATTGATTTGATTTCAATGACTTTGAAGCGTATTTTGTAACAATTATATTACAGTACTACATTCCATGACAGTACTACATTAGATGACAGTACTACATTTCTGTGACTGAAAAGGCAATTAATTTTCTCAGCTATTTTAAACGAAAAGTAAAAAGACTTATTAAAAACGCAGCTATGTGTGTATTCGTCTGTATGCATACACGTGTGTGAGGGCTGTGATTGTTTGTTTAGTGGGAGGGGCATATGGCTGTAGATGTGTGTTTAGTGGGCGGGGCATATGGCTGTAGATGTGTGTTTAGTGGGCGGGGCATATGGCTGTAGATGTGTGTTTAGTGGGCGGGGCATATGGCTGTAGGTGTGTGTTTAGTGGGAGGGGCATATGGCTGTAGATATGTGTTTAGTGGGAGGGGCATATGTCTGTAGGTGTGTGTTTAATGGGAGGGGCATATGGCTGTAGGTGTGTGTTTGGGAGCTTATGTTTCAAATGAAGACAAGTAATGTTCCCATACTGAGAACAGTCAGTTGGAACAGTCAGGGCCTGGGGCTAGGACCCTCTTTGTCGTTGTTTCCTCCCCGTTCTCAAGTGAACATTCTCCCCCTAAATGAGGTTGGCCTGTCTCTACCTCAGGTTATGGGTGGCATATGCCTAATCTAGCATGGTGAACATCTGCACTCACAGTGTGTCTTTCACTACAGCTGTATGTGTTCCATCTCAAATGACCAGGACATCAGTGTAACTACAGGGACAAGCAATGAAGGTGTTTATGGCATCCCACAAAAAGACGAAATAGAGTAGCTGTCTTCTTAAAAATGATTTTCTGAGGAATAGAGTTATTTTATTAGACCATACAGTTTCTGCATTATGAAGATACAACTGATCAATATTACACTTCACAAACCTGTCAAATAAAAGCCTATTGATATCTAGTCAGTGAGCTCAGTTATCCTGTCTGCTCATTTCACAAAGCGGCCTTATGAAGAGTTAATGTTATAACCAATATTATGGCATTATAACCTCCTTATGAGAGTTAATGTTATAACCAATGTTATGGCATTATAACATCCTTATGAAGAGATCATGTTATAACCAATGTTATGGCATTATAACATCCTTATAACCAATGTTATGGCATTATAACCTCCTTATGAAGAGATCATGTTATAACCAATGTTATGGCATTATAACATCCTTATGAGAGTTCATGTTATAACCAATGTTATGGCATTATAACATCCTCATGAAGAGTTCATGTTATAACCAATGTTATGGCATTATAACATCCTTATAACCAATGTTATGGCATTATAACATGCTTATGAAGAGTTCATGTTATAACCAATGTTATGGCATTATAACATGCTTATGAAGAGTTCATGTTATAACCAATGTTATGGCATTATAACATCCTTATGAGAGTTCATGTTATAACCAATGTTATGGCATTATAACATCCTTATAACCAATGTTATGGCATTATAACATGCTTATGAAGAGTTCATGTTATAACCAATGTTATGGCATTATAACATGCTTATGAAGAGTTCATGTTATAACCAATGTTATGGCATTATAACATCCTTATGAGAGTTCATGTTATAACCAATGTTATGGCATTATAACATGCTTATGAAGAGTTCATGTTATAACCAATGTTATGGCATTATAACATGCTTATGAAGAGTTCATGTTATAACCAATATTATGGCATTATAACTCCGTGTAACAGTGCCCTCCATCAACTTCACTCACTGTGAGTCTTTATCGCCACCTCAACTGGTATAAAACAGTCATTGACCTATATCCCCTGCCGTAAACAGTGAGAGGTCTAAGAACAGCTAGTCAGAGTGCTTGGAGGAACACAGTCAATAACACTAGCTCAGAGCAGACTAACTTTAGGCTTCTGTTGATAAATTCCTCTCTCTCTCTCTCCCTCACACTGTGTGGTTGAAGAACTGATACAGTGGGAAGACAAAAAGATGTCACCCCTTCGTAAAACTGACAGTAAAATGTACACTGCAGAGCCTTTGGTTTCATCAGACAAAGCACATAAAATGGGCTTTAAGTTGAGAACAATGTTAAGGAATTTACAATTTAGATCAATACTATTCTGATGAAGACCGGCACTTTTTAAATCAGACTAATATCTTGATAAGACTGTTCCTAGGCCGTCATTGTAAATAATAATTTGTTCTTAACTGACTTGCCTAGTTAAATAAAGGTTAAATAAAAACATTTAAACATGTAAAATGCTACTCTGTTGAATACCAGCACTTTTTAATCAGACTAATGTCTTGATAGGAGCCGTTCTTCTGACTGTAGTCTTCAGTAGAGTACTTCTCGACTCCGTAATAAGAGCATAGTATACTGTAAATCTGGAATACTTTAATGTGCGAGTACTAGTACTGTTATTTATCATTTGATTGGGAAATACTGTATGTATTAGTTCTTATCTTAACGACTCCATAATGATTTATTTATTTATACAGTCAACGTGTTGGCTAAGTATCGCATGCTGTCAAGACAACTAGGTGCTAAGAAGGAGTTTGTGATACTTAGACCTGGTGACAACACCAATTAGACAGAAAATAAGCCTCTATTTTACCAACAAGTCATTAACCCTCCTAATCATCCAGCCAAGCTGCCAGCTAACCTCAGGTCTTCAGGAACCATCCTGGTGATGACAGACTGACAAGGTGTGAGGGGTTAGAGTCTGTCTGATGGGTCCTGATGAGTCCTTAGGGGAGGCTTGCAACCTGGGGATCATTCCCCTCCCTGACCTTGAGGTGGTGTGGGTTGAGACAGACAGGGGTATCTGCATGAGTAGTAGAGGGCAGGTGGAGGGTGTTGTTGTTAGCAAGCTTTAGCTAATCCCTGTGTTTGGGATGAGACTACTGATAGACTTAAACTCACATGATCTTCAAAGAGAGGTGACAACCCAAAACAACCAATCAGGGGAGGAGGGTTGGGCATATTATCTGGATATGTGTATCCAAAGGTATATTTTAATTAAACATGATTAGAGTGAATGTATGTATTTGATCAGACCTTTTCAACTGCTTCTATGCTCCCTGGATATATTGTATACAAAAAAGATGTGAGTACTCCATTGTAGTCCTGAGTACACAAGAATCACTTTTTATTCCTCTTATATTGGATTTAATTGCATAATTGTGAATGTAAATATCATGCTATCCTTCTCATCTGTTTATCATGACCTGGATGTTATTGTTCACAGCTACATTATGACTCACTAGGTGTCCAGTTTAAATGTTCCAGTTGACGCTCATTCATCTCTCCCTGTCTGCCCCAAGTGAGCCCATTTCTCCACTCCTCCCTGGGGTGACAGTCCTTAATGCTCTGAGCCAGAGGCTCTTTCCTGGGCAAATATGAGCCTTGGGGGTTGGCAACCTGCTGCTACTACCATCTTGACACAATCAATATGTAATGGCTGTTGTTAAATGATGTATGAAATAGAGGTACCACTAAGTAGACCTAAAACCATCCAGAAATGTCCCTCTGTTGTCTCCAAACATGTATAAAAGCTCCCTTTACAACATGGTCCGTACAATAGTTCAAGACAAACCATCTATAACACGGTTGAAATATCAAATCATTTCAGAAAATGAGATTGCAGTTGTGTCTTAGAAGTTGAGTAAGCGAGACCAACGTAGCAGACAGAAAAACAGCATACATACTGTGAAAAGGTTTGGTGCTGCAGCACATATCTCTTCTTTTCTATTCTACTAGAATGTTAAGATGTGTGATGGCTGAAGAGATAGAATGTTAAGATGTGTGATGGCTGAAGAGATAGAATGTTAAGATGTGTGATGGCTGAAGATCTAGAATGTTAAGATGTGTGATGGCTGAAGATCTAGAATGTTAAGATGTGTGATGGCTGAAGATCTAGAATGTTAAGATGTGTGATGGCTGAAGAGCTAGAATGTTAAGATGTGTGATGGCTGAAGTTCTAGAATGTTCAGATGTGTGATGGCTGAAGAGATAGAATGTTAAGATGTGTGATGGCTGAAGTTCTAGAATGTTAAGATGTGTGATGGCTGAAGAGATCTAGAATGTGAAGATGTGTGATGGCTGAAGAGATAGAATGTTAAGATGTGTGATGGCTGAAGATCTAGAATGTTAAGATGTGTGATGGCTGAAGAGCTAGAATGTTAAGATGTGTGATGGCTGAAGTTCTAGAATGTTAAGATGTGTGATGGCTGAAGATCTAGAATGTTAAGATGTGTGATGGCTGAAGATCTAGAATGTTAAGATGTGTGATGGCTGAAGAGCTAGAATGTTAAGATGTGTGATGGCTGAAGTTCTAGAATGTTCAGATGTGTGATGGCTGAAGAGATAGAATGTGAAGATGTGTGATGGCTGAAGAGATAGAATGTTAAGATGTGTGATGGCTGAAGATCTAGAAAGTGAAGATGTGTGATGGCTGAAGATCTAGAATGTTAAGATGTGTGATGGCTGAAGATCTAGAATGTTAAGATGTGTGATGGCTGAAGAGCTAGAATGTTAAGATGTGTGATGGCTGAAGTTCTAGAAAGTGAAGATGTGTGATGGCTGAAGATCTAGAATGTTAAGATGTGTGATGGCTGAAGATCTAGAATGTTAAGATGTGTGATGGCTGAAGATCTAGAATGTTAAGATGTGTGATGGCTGAAGAGCTAGAATGTTAAGATGTGTGATGGCTGAAGTTCTAGAATGTTCAGATGTGTGATGGCTGAAGAGATAGAATGTTAAGATGTGTGATGGCTGAAGTTCTAGAATGTTAAGATGTGTGATGGCTGAAGAGATCTAGAATGTGAAGATGTGTGATGGCTGAAGAGATAGAATGTTAAGATGTGTGATGGCTGAAGATCTAGAATGTTAAGATGTGTGATGGCTGAAGAGCTAGAATGTTAAGATGTGTGATGGCTGAAGTTCTAGAATGTTAAGATGTGTGATGGCTGAAGATCTAGAATGTTAAGATGTGTGATGGCTGAAGATCTAGAATGTTAAGATGTGTGATGGCTGAAGAGCTAGAATGTTAAGATGTGTGATGGCTGAAGTTCTAGAATGTTCAGATGTGTGATGGCTGAAGAGATAGAATGTGAAGATGTGTGATGGCTGAAGAGATAGAATGTTAAGATGTGTGATGGCTGAAGATCTAGAAAGTGAAGATGTGTGATGGCTGAAGATCTAGAATGTTAAGATGTGTGATGGCTGAAGATCTAGAATGTTAAGATGTGTGATGGCTGAAGAGCTAGAATGTTAAGATGTGTGATGGCTGAAGTTCTAGAAAGTGAAGATGTGTGATGGCTGAAGATCTAGAATGTTAAGATGTGTGATGGCTGAAGATCTAGAATGTTAAGATGTGTGATGGCTGAAGAGCTAGAATGTTAAGATGTGTGATGGCTGAAGTTCTAGAATGTTAAGATGTGTGATGGCTGAAGATCTAGAATGTTAAGATGTGTGATGGCTGAAGATCTAGAATGTTAAGATGTGTGATGGCTGAAGATCTAGAATGTTAAGATGTGTGATGGCTGAAGATCTAGAATGTTAAGATGTGTGATGGCTGAAGATCTAGAATGTTAAGATGTGTGATGGCTGAAGAGCTAGAATGTTAAGATGTGTGATGGCTGAAGATCTAGAATGTTAAGATGTGTGATGGCTGAAGAGCTAGAATGTTAAGATGTGTGATGGCTGAAGATCTAGAATGTTAAGATGTGTGATGGCTGAAGATCTAGAATGTTAAGATGTGTGATGGCTGAAGATCTAGAATGTTAAGATGTGTGATGGCTGAAGAGCTAGAATGTTAAGATGTGTGATGGCTGAAGATCTAGAATGTTAAGATGTGTGATGGCTGAAGATCTAGAATGTTAAGATGTGTGATGGCTGAAGATCTAGAATGTTAAGATGTGTGATGGCTGAAGAGCTAGAATGTTAAGATGTGTGATGGCTGAAGATCTAGAATGTTAAGATGTGTGATGGCTGAAGATCTAGAATGTTAAGATGTGTGATGGCTGAAGAGCTAGAATGTTAAGATGTGTGATGGCTGAAGAGATAGAATGTTAAGATGTGTGATGGCTGAAAATCTAGAATGTTAAGATGTGTGATGGCTGAAGAGCTAGAATGTTAAGATGTGTGATGTCTGAAGAGATAGAAAGTGAAGATGTTTAATGGAGCTTGTAGACTAGAGAGTTCTGTCTCGTTGGGAGGTTAGGTTGTGGGTCTGGTTAGGGGTCTCCCTGCCTGACCCTGGTGAAATGTGGCCTTTTGTGCATCTGAAAGAAGAATCGTGGTGTTCATGAAGCCAGCCAGCCAAACAGGCAGGGAGGGAGGGAGGGAATAATAAGAAGAAGAAGAATCGTGGTGTTCATGAAGCCAGCCAGCCAAACAGGCAGGGAGGGAGGGAATAAGAAGAAGAAGAAGAATCATGGTGTTCACGAAGCCAGCCAAACAGGCAGGGAGGAAGGGAGGGAATAAGAAGAAGAAGAAGAATCGTGGTGTTCATGAAGCCAGCCAGCCAAACAGGCAGGGAGGGAGGGAATAAGAAGAAGAAGAAGAATCGTGGTGTTCATGAAGCCAGCCAGCCAAACAGGCAGGGAGGGAGGGAATAAGAAGAAGAAGAAGAATCGTGGTGTTCATGAAGCCAGCCAAACAGGCAGGGAGGGAGGGAATAAGAAGAAGAAGAAGAATCGTGGTGTTCATGAAGCCAGCCAAACAGGCAGGGAGGGAGGGAATAAGAAGAAGAAGAAGAATCGTGGTGTTCATGAAGCCAGCCAAACAGGCAGGGAGGGAGGGAATAAGAAGAAGAAGAAGAATCGTGGTGTTCATGAAGCCAGCCAAACAGGCAGGGAGGGAGGGAATAAGAAGAAGAAGAAGAATCATGGTGTTCACGAAGCCAGCCAAACAGGCAGGGAGGGAGGGAGGGAATAAGAAGAAGAAGAAGAATCGTGGTGTTCATGAAGCCAGCCAGCCAAACAGGCAGGGAGGGAGGGAATAAGAAGAAGAAGAAGAATCGTGGTGTTCATGAAGCCAGCCAGCCAAACAGGCAGGGAGGGAGGGAATAAGAAGAAGAAGAAGAATTGTGGTGTTCATGAAGCCAGCCAGCCAAACAGGCAGGGAGGGAGGGAATAAGAAGAAGAAGAAGAATCGTGGTGTTCATGAAGCCAGCCAGCCAAACAGGCAGGGAGGGAGGGAATAAGAAGAAGAAGAAGAATCGTGGTGTTCATGAAGCCAGCCAAACAGGCAGGGAGGGAATAAGAAGAAGAAGAAGAATCGTGGTGTTCACGAAGCCAGCCAAACAGGCAGGGAGGGAGGGAATATGAAGAAGAAGAAGAATCGTGGTGTTCACGAAGCCAGCCAAACAGGCAGGGAGGGAGGGAATAAGAAGAAGAAGAAGAATCATGGTGTTCACGAAGCCAGCCAGCCAAACAGGCAGGGAGGGAGGGAATAAGAAGAAGAAGAAGAATCATGGTGTTCACGAAGCCAGCCAGCCAAACAGGCAGGGAGGGAGGGAATAAGAAGAAGAAGAAGAATGTTCAAAGGTGGCCATTTTCTACTCAATCTATCTGGGATGAGCTGAAAACCAGAATGGAAATAATTCAGACATGAATCCCCCTTCTCTATCTTTCACATTATGTAACACCATATTTAGGTAAACAACTAATATTGTATAAGGAGAAATAGTAATACCAGTGCATACTAAGTTGTTTTTTGGTTTGATAATGATAATTACAATAGCCTACCAATCCAATTCAAATGTCTTTTGAACTGCATGGGGCTGACTGGTGGCAATTAGCTGGCAGGTGCACGAGCTCGGCATCGGTTAATCCCGCTCGTCCTATTGCTTATGGCCTCGTGCATATGAACAAAGCGCCATATTCATATAGAGTGTACACAATAACACGTCACCACTGATGCAACGCATTAACCCATTATTATAGAACACAACCGAGAAACAGGTGGCATTGCATTACATACAGTAGTCCAACTAACTAGACACGAATCTACAGAAAATAACTTGGTCACAAGATGTTTATTTAAAAACAATGTTTTTAAACGGTTGAATTAAATTCAAGTTAGTGGTAGAAAGGTGACGCCTACAGTGTCTGGGTGAAATAAGTAAATTGGATAACTACTCCATGAGAAGACCTGAATAGCTAGATGATTGTATTTGGTCCTTGGCAGGTTTCTTTCTATTTTTCTTCATGTAAGTTGGCATGTGCTTGTCCCCCTGGGGATCGCAGCTCTCCTATTATCCTCGTCTATCCCCGACACGTGCAGATACAAGAGCCTTGGCAAGACCTCACGCCGCCGAACCCCCAACTGGAGAATTCAACCTGAATCCCTTTAGAAATAAAATCATCCCGGGCGGGATGGATGATCACAACAACAACAAAAAACTCTAAGGAAAATCTCTTTAAATGCATATCTGGGTTGAGAGAAGACAGTTCTATAGAAACTTTCAAAAGAAAATGTTATAAACTGGTCCCACTCATACAAAGGCTTCAATACATTTTCCTAACGGGATGAAATGTAATTTATCAGTGTAAATAGTGTAACAAGTTGAATATTTATTTTAATCTGCTTTCTACAATATATATACAGACAAAATAGGAAATTCTGAGATTGTTAATGTGGCCAAAAAAATCTGAAATATTTATCAGATTTTTTTGGTCACATTAAACAATCTCATATTTTCCTATTTTGTCTGTAGAAAGTCCCCAAAGATGATGTATTCAACAGTGTTGATGGTCATGGGTGATGAGCTGCAATAAAACCTCAACTGATGGATGCACCTGCTGTGCTCTCTCTCTCTAAAACCGTTATCTTATTATCACACCCTTTTGTTTCATGAACAGGCCACGCGAGGACACTAACTGCCCCTGTTATTATTTGTAGTATTAAAACAATGATTGTTGTGTTCATGGGGCTTGCAATGCGCTTTATCAGTGTGATAATCAGCACGCTTTGAGTGCTCAACTCTCAGCAACTAAAACATTCGAAGAGTCCAAAAACGGAGAAATATATATTTTTTAAAGTTATATTTTTATTTGTAGAAAAATGATTCACACACTTTTCATGTAAATAGAATAGAAATCTATTTATATACAAAATACATTATGACAGGCGAAACTTGAATAAATACAATAAAAAAACGTCGTAGAAGGGTCCTCTCTAGCCTCTTCTTGGGATTGAGTCATTCTATTGAACAGGATTGCCGTTTTCAGGGGGTCAATCTCCATAATGTATGAAGCCAGCTCCTTGTCTTCTGACGGCCTTTCACTCTATTGTCAGAGCGGCGAAACTGAATTTCCACGCTCGTTTTTCTGCATTATCGCTCTACTAATTGTAAAATTGACTTTTCACCTCAGTCTACAAAAGCAAATCGGTCTTCTTTTTAATGATAATACTCTTGTAATAGAGGTTGAGGTTAAGATCTGTGAAGTGGACTTCTAGTAGGCGTCGTATGCGCTGGAAAAAGTGCAAATGTTTTGGAAGAATACAAAACGTATAGCAAAACAATCATACTCAACTTGGAAAAGTCGACCAAATTAAATTAATGTTCAATCCGAATGTAAAAATAGGAAAACAAACAAACTGTATAAAACACACCCACAGAGACATGGGTTAAGGCAAACAGTGAATAATATCATTCCCTTTTCCCCCCTTTCAACAGACTAACTGAAGAATGCATTCAGTCATCATTCTGCTATCGCTCTATTGTAACAATCTCGCAGTCTACAAAAGTTTGTGGTAAGGCTTTAGTTCAGTTAGTAGGACATGCCTGGTACAAAGTTGTGATAGCTGTACTGTAGAACATCAGTCTGGAAACATCCATAGTCATCATGGGTGGCTGGGCTGCTGGGGCTTGAAGTGCAATAAGACGGAGAGGAGGAAGAGGAGGACGCGCTGGAGCTCCAGGAGCATGCATCACTGCCCGGACTCGGGGCGTCAATCACGCACGGGCTGGGAAGCAAGAGAGACGCATCAGCCCGTGATTTGTTTTGGCGCTGTTCAATGTCCGCGATGCGTATGGTCTCGGAGAGCGCCCAGATGTAGTTGTGAGCGAAGCGCAGAGTCTCGATCTTGGTGAGTTTGCTGTCATCGGGGAACGCCGGTAGAACGGTCCGGAGGGTCTCTAAAGCGTCATTCAGGCTGTGCATTCTGTTTCTCTCGCGGTCGTTTGCCTTTACGCGCCGGTTCTTCTTCACCACGTGCACGGTGGCTTCATTCCTCGCTCTGCCTCTGCGTCTCTTCTTCTGTCCCATATCGGTAGCGCACGGGCCCTGGCTGTCGCTAGCAGGGGAGGCGGGCTTGCCGATCGAGGATGACGGGGAGGAAGCGTGCATGCTGCTGCACGAGTCTTCGTCATCGTGCGTAAAGTAGTCGCAGCTCGAACTGTCCATGTCAGAGTAAACGGTCTCCATTGCGGTGCACATTATGTTTTTCCTGCAGAAATAAGAGGAGAGGGAATGGGTTAAACACTGAAAATGCAAGAGCGCATGGTCAAGTTTGGAAAGCAGGCCTAGTCAAGGCAATGGCGAAGGACTCTGGGAGCAGAACGAAACCCACCTTAGTAATCTGGTTGAAGAAGGTACAGTATCAGTTGTCTTTCAAGGAGCCAAAGTCCGAAAAGTAGTTTGTATGATGAGTACAAGGCACGTGTCTTTCTCTTGCGCTTGAATCAGCTCGTGTGAGCGAATGAGCCTGGCACACGACTGGCCTCAGATACCTTATATACCCTGGTCAGACAATGGTCGTACCCCTCTCGCGCTGGCATTTGTGTGAAGGATGGATGAATGGGGTGCATCAGGTCTGCCCCGTGCCGCACTGCCATCTCATTAGCATAATGTATGCCTGTTGTTTGTTCGAGCTCCGAAGCGTGCCTGTAATCACGACCGTCCAATGAGAGCAGGGGACCGCTGCCCAGCCACGCGAGCACTACTGTTGCTATCCATCCCTGGACCAAAGACCAAGCCCACTTTAAGTTAAACCTTTAAAGTTAAATGAAAGAAGAAAAGGAGCAAATGACAGAACGCTTAGCCCCGGAGGCAAGGTCACGCTCCAAAAATAAATTAGCCTATCTTCTGTCCAAGATTCGGTCTATATACCTATAAACCTGCATGAGTATCAGCTAAAATCGAACATATAAAAGCAATAGGCATATCCACTACCATATTTGTCAAAAATTGACAATACATCGAAATTAAATGGAAAATTAGATTTAGTAAATGTTGGAAAATGGGACTGTTTTCCAAGTTATCGAACAAAACACAAAAGTTGCTGTAGAAAAATTTGATAGACATAACAAGTATACCAAACATTTAGACAGTGTATTCAACAAGTTTATACACAAAAAACTCTGATTAAAGATAAGGAAATCCACCACCCCAACATATTTGAACTAGTGTGCGTAATGCGTAATGCGTAATTGCGCACAATGTTTCACGCATGCATAAGCATTCGTATTTTAGAGCTATAGGCTATCTAGCCTATCTAGCATCTAAAGCAGGACAGGTTACTTCATCTTCACAACTTTCTCCATAAATCCACAGTCAAACCTGGCTAATTAACATTCAAAACATGAAGGGCACAGCAGTAAAAACGTCTAGCGCATGCAAAGGGCAATTTTTTAAAGGGTTTTTAAAGACATCTTTATGAGACAGGCATACCAATATCCATTAATTATTCTATTTATTCCATGTCCAGGATCTCGCCTCTCCTTTGAAAAAGTGGATGGGGGCACTATTTAGAAATAGTTTGGCCAGGGACCTGCAGTGCCTTTCTGCTGGCAGTATAATGAGGGTAGAGGGACAGTCATTTATAAATAATTACACAATGTTTAGAGTCTTCGGCCATGTATAATATATCAAAGCGATTATAAGGTGAATTGTTCCATTGTACGCGTCTCCCCTCACTTCTTTTCACTCCTTATACGCGTTGTCCCTCGTCCAAATTCGGGCTCCTCTGGGCTTTTGTCACACTTTTTTTCAGCCTGAGCCACTCTATTGGCGTTATTCTTATTCAAATAGTCTCAGCAGGAGCAAAAAAGAGCCCGTCTCTGAGGCATGTTCCTCGGTTCCATATCTCATCGTTTCGTTGTATTTACCTGCCCATCTGCTTAATATCTGCTGGACTAAATTGGTGCATGTCAACGTCATATATTTGACTTATTTCGATAGGCCTGACTATATGATAATTATTTCGATTTAGTAGAAGGCTGACGTTGTGACACACTGACTATTGATGATGTTGCCACACGCCGGAGGTTGGTTTATGAGGTAAATAAAATGTTAAACCCTTACAGACCAATCCTGTTGCTCGGAAGTGCCAAACGACAGGGATTGGGATCGATTTTATTATTACAACACCAAACTGTCAGTAATAACATCAAAGACGAGGAGCAGCTGGAAGGAGTATTCTGGTTTTAGTTAGGACATTAGTAGGTGGTCATACGTTATTGCTCTTATAAAGTGATAAAAGATAACATTTTTACAATATGACTTAGTTGGTTTGCACTAGAAGCGTGAGCCTGCATGGAGACCAGGCTTGTATTGCGGTTAGGACAAATCGGCCGGGGGTGTAGAGAAAGCAGAGTTTTCTGCCCACACTTGAGAGAGGTTGCCTGGGTGACGCTGTGACAGGATTAGCCACAAGTGCACGAGATGTGATTACATTTCAATAGCAGAAACACGTGAGAAAATAAAACAACCGAATTAACCAAAGTAGGGTCTCAAGCCGAAACAAATGACAACGAAAAAGTTATTCAATTGAGAAAATAAAATCAATTCAATTGTATTATTAGACCACCGCTGTGATCAATTTGATGTATTATTCGATTTGATTTGAAATATTATAGCATTAATTATGTTGAATCCGTGTTGATTTATTTAAAGAGTAGGCTGTAATATCACGTTTACACGGCAGGTGCTGAACTCGTAGTTAGGAATAAATACATGCCTTGTGCAAGGTGTTATACGGGTGAGGTCATAATACCTCTATTGACACTAGAGCAAATGAAGTGTGGGGGGATAGACTCTCTCTATTCTCTAGCGGAATATTCCTCCATTTATTTTTATATCTATTTATACAACCTGAATTAAAATTAAATTGAGTATTTTTGCAAAAGCATTAATCCCCGGGTATTAACGCGATTACTGTCTGCAAAAGATCTTTGAGTCAGAAAGTCTGAACGGAGTTTTCAGATGTTAATCCGTTGTTTAATCCCTTCCCTTGGCGTTCAGGCAGGAGCCCAGGCCAGCAGAGCTTTTTTTCCTCCTTGTTAAAAACTCACGCAGGGCAGAATAGGGCCATTACTTTTTTCAATGGTAATTCATTCCTTACTCCAGTGCTTCAATTGTACCCAGACACTACTCTCCACATCTCAAAGATCCCCTTCATCTTTTAAAGGCATTAGCCAGAAAGAGAGAAAAATTAAATAACGTTCCCTTTGCTTTTACAACCGTGATGGAAACAAATGTATTTGTTGTAACTACGGATTCACGGTTTCTTGGACAGTTCGGTTCCGTTTTATTCCCACTGTGTTCATTTCTAAAGAAACTAAATACGTTGAATATTCTCCTGGGAAAAACCACAGCTTCCAAACCCTTCCAAAAAATCAGGCAGGATAATGTCCCTAACCTTAAAACGAATGACATCTTCCATGCAACATGTCTGGAGAACAATTATGTTAGAATAAACTCTAGATCATGTTTTTTTTTTTCAGGTCAAGTGTTGATTGGTGCACATAACAAATTAACACATCATTAGTTGACTTTGATTGGCCAATTAGTCACATTGCCTTATTTTATGATACAACAAGGTAGTGTGTCTTTCATCACTACTCTGTTATAAATAAATAGGTGTTTAATTCTGTTTTTGGTGATTCTCCTTCTCCCACATAATCTATTATGTTGTAGGTTATGCTACTTCGCCAACACAATCATTCAAACGTTACATTTAATAGTTGTTTTTTGTGTGTACATTTTCCATAATTAGAGTGAAAAACAATTTATGCAAATGAAATGTTTTTGTTTCAATAAATATTTATTTTGTATTAGTCTATATGAAAGCATATATAGCTACTTCCAAAGCAAGTATGCTGAACACGTAAACGGGGCATGCTGTCTGTGGATGGACGTTATTGTTTACCTACGGGTAGCCTATCTATATGCACCCACCTTCCTCCATTTAACCATAAACCTGCTTGTTTGTGTTTTGCGAGAGAGTCAGCCATCCCTCAATTATGCTTCTATCTGTGATACCCGTCTGTTTTGATTTGGTAACATCTTAGCACAATTAGATTTCCAAACAGGTGCTATTATTATAATGTGATGGAATCTCATTTAGGGTAGTCTGAATGCTAATGGCGTGGCCTCACTGTGAAGCGGTTTCTAGACTGCCGCAGTTCGTGAACCTGCTGCTATCAATCACATGTTCTGGTCTAAATACAAATCCTATTCACTTGTCTTCATGTATTTACACAAATGCATAATTTACCTCTAGTTTACCCTGAATTAGGGTCCACAGTGAGCATGGTGTCTCTAAACGCGTTCTAATTCTAAAGATCCATGGCAACGATTGAGCAGATTGAGGAAACGGTTTGCTGCAGGTTTAAACAGTGTTAAAAGAAGAACAAATATACAGCAATACTTTACTGTGATGTAGAACCTGACCTCATCAGCAGAGTAAACACCACCGTATGGCCATAGGCCCCTGGAAGGGATGTGGGTCCCTAGAGCTGTTGGCAACACCACGTCTATGTGCTGTACACCCAGGAGACGGCTTTCTGTTATTTAACAGCAGTTTATTATGGTAGGATTCTAGTTGAATGGTGTGTTATCACCTTTTACATGACTTCATATGATTCATCTGAATAATAATGCTGATCATGGTTATAATATAGTAAGAACAGTATTAAAATACATTTTTGGAGTTTCAACCGTTATGTTACATTTGACCGTTCCCTGTATGTTGACAATGGTTGACTATATTCCTATATGTTTCTATACCACAACTCTTGGTGCTAGCCTGTCTAGGACCCTGAACTGGACTTCTCTGGTAAGGTTCTGATGCAGAGATGGCATCACTTGTGGCGCCTCGACTGAGCCATATGGTTTGGAGTGCAATAACTTGAAGCCGGTGCCAACAATGGAGTAATTGAGAAGGGGAAAGGGTCTGAGCTTGACTCGACAAAGCTGCAAAAACTCCCTCTTTCACTCTAATGAAGCTGTTGTCTGCTGAGTCTGTGTGGGGTTGGGGGGGGGGCAGGGGGACGTGATTTGTCATACAATCTGAAACTTTAGGAGGGCCGGAGAAAGCCCTCCTCTCCATATGTCTGCTTATTTTGCATCTGAAAGCTACTGGTTAAGAGAGAAGGGGAGAGAAGGGGAGAGGAGGGGAGAGAAGAGGAGAGGAAGGGAGAGAAGAGGAGAGAAGGGGAGAGAAGAGGAGAGGAGGGGAGAGAAGGGGAGAGAAGAGGAGAGGAAAGGAGAGGAAAGGAGAGGAAGGGAGAGAAGGGGGAGAGAAGAGGAGAGGAAAGGAGAGAAGGGGGAGAGAAGAGGAGAGGAGAGGAAAGGAGAGAAGAGGAGAGGAGAGGAGAGGAAGGGAGAGAAGAGGAGAGGAAAGGAGAGGAAGGGAGAGAAGGGGAGTGGCGGACTTACTATTAGACAGGAGAGGCAACTGCCTCAGGTCTCACATCATCAAGGCCCCCCCCCCCCCCCCCCATGTTCCACTTCAGGTAGCAATGAGGTGCTTTTAGCGTGGGCAAAGAAAATAAAAAATAAAGAGGATTTAATTTGAACAGAAAAATGACTTAAATTAAAGCATTTCTTTAGACAGGTGCTGCTGATAATACTGCCATCGCCATGACGGCAGAGGACATGTCTGTCCTGATGCTTTCTGTCCAATAAGAGTATGGCGTGTCATCAGATACATAGGCTACAGATGATAGTAAGACACAAGGGCACTGTTTCACTCTCTCCAATGCTTTCTCTGGTGAGATACATTTGCAGGTGGCTGAAACTAAGGCAAGTTGACGGGTTGCACAGTGCACTGTTCAGATGACAGAATTACTTTGGGTGAACGTGCAAAGATAACAGTTGAAAGAGTAGGTTATGTCTTGACAATCCGATGACAACGTGACTGGTTGTGCGCATGGCACATTAAAAGGTAACACATTTGTACAGTTAAATTACGTGTCATTAATATAAAACCGATAACAAAATGTTGTGCACACACATAGGAGGGGTGAGGGGGGACTCAGACTGGCCTCTGACCGGGGCCTCCAAATCACTGAGTCCACCCCTGGAGAAGGGGAGAGTGGCAGATAGAAGGGGAGAGTGGCAGATAGAAGGGGAGAGTGGCAGATAGAAGGGGAGAGTGGCAGATAGAAGGGGAGAGTGGCAGATAGAAGGGGAGAGTGGCAGATAGAAGGGGAGAGTGGCAGATAGAAGGGGCGAGTGGCAGATAGAAGGGGAGAGTGGCAGATAGAAGGGGAGAGTGGCAGATAGTGGGGGAGAGTGGCAGATAGAAGGGGAGAGTGGCAGATAGTGGGGGAGAGTGGCAGAGAGAAGGGGAGAGTGGCAGATAGTGGGGGAGAGTGGCAGATAGAAGGGGAGAGTGGGGGAGAGTGGCAGATAGAAGGGGAGAGTGGCAGATGGAAGGGGAGAGTGGGGGAGAGTGGCAGATAGAAGGGGAGAGTGGCAGATAGAAGGGGAGAGTGGCAGATGGAAGGGGAGAGTGGCAGATGGAAGGGGAGAGTGGCAGATGGAAGGGGAGAGTGGCAGATGGAAGGGGAGAGTGGGGAGAGTGGCAGATAGAAGGGGAGAGTGGCAGATAGAAGGGGAGAGTGGCAGATGGAAGGGAGAGTGGCAGATGGAAGGGGAGAGTGGCAGATAGAAGGGGAGAGTTGGTAGATAGAAGGGGAGAGTGGCAGATGGAAGGGGAGAGTGGGGGAGAGTGGTAGATAGAAGGGGAGAGTGGCAGATAGAAGGGGAGAGTGGCAGATAGAAGGGGAGAGTGGCAGATAGAAGGGGAGAGTGGGGGAGAGTGGCAGATAGAAGGGGGAGAGTGGCAGATAGAAGGGGAGAGTGGTAGATAGAAGGGGAGAGTGGCAGATGGAAGGGGAGAGTGGCAGATAGAAGGGGAGAGTGGTAGATAGAAGGGAGAGTGGCAGATGGAGAGGGGAGAGTGGCAGATAGAAGGGGAGAGTGGTAGAATAGAAGGGAGAGTGGTAGAAGGGAGAGTGACGATAGAATGGGAGAGTGGCAGATAGAAGGGGAGAGTTGGTAGATAGAAGGGGAGAGTGGTAGATAGAAGGGGGAGAGTGGCAGATAGAAGGGGAGAGTGGCAGATAGAGGGGAGAGTGGCAGATAGAAGGGGAGAGTGGCAGATAGAAGGGGGAGAGTGGCAGATAGAAGGGGAGAGTGGCAGATAGAAGGGGGAGAGTGGGGGAGAGTGGCAGATAGAAGGGGAGAGTGGCAGATGGAAGGGGAGAGTTGGTAGATAGAAGGGGAGAGTGGTAGATAGAAGGGGAGAGTGGCAGATAGAGGGGGAGAGTGGGGGAGAGTGGCAGATAGAAGGGGAGAGTGGTAGATAGAAGGGGAGAGTGGTAGATAGAAGGGGAGAGTGGCAGATAGAAGGGGAGAGTGGGGGAGAGTGGTAGATAGAAGGGGAGAGTGGTAGATAGAAGGGGAGAGTGGTAGATAGAAGGGGAGAGTGGTAGATAGAAAGGGGAGAGTGGCAGATAGAAGGGGAGAGTGGCAGATAGGAAGGGAGAGTGGCAGATAGAAGGGGAGAGTGGGGGAGAGTGGCAGATAGAAGGGGAGAGTGGCAGATGGAAGGGGAGAGTGGTAGATAGAAGGGGAGAGTGGTAGATAGAAGGGGAGAGTGGCAGATAGAAGGGGAGAGTGGGGGAGAGTGGCAGATAGAAGGGGAGAGTGGTAGATAGAAGGGGAGAGTGGTAGATAGAAGGGGAGAGTGGCAGATAGAAGGGGAGAGTGGGGGAGAGTGGCAGATAGAAGGGGAGAGTGGCAGATAGAAGGGGAGAGTGGGGGAGAGTGGTAGATAGAAGGGGAGAGTGGTAGATAGAAGGGGAGAGTGGTAGATAGAAGGGGAGAGTGGTAGATAGAAGGGGAGAGTGGTAGATAGAAGGGGAGAGTGGTAGAAGCTTCGACATCAGGGAGGGATAGTCTTTTTGACTGCATCTATTCCAACTGGAACAAACTGGTGTCAGAGATGGAAGTTGTAATTAAAGATTTTATAACAGTAGAAAATGACCGTTTGGCAACAAGTAATAAAGTGTACCGTTCATTAGGTATTTTTTAAAACCCACAATCATTGACCGTGAGGAGGAGGAGGAGGAGGAGGAGGAGGAGGAGGAGGACTGATGAGGGAAGCCTTCTGCGGAGGAGGAGGAGGACTGATGAGGGAAGCCTTCTGCGGAGGAGGAGGAGAACTGATGAGGGAAGCCTTCTGCGGAGGAGGAGGAGGAGGACTGATGAGGGAAGCCTTCTGCGGAGGAGGAGGAGGAGGAGGAGAACTGATGAGGGAAGCCTTCTGCGGAGGAGGAGGAGGAGAACTGATGAGGGAAGCCTTCTGCGGAGGAGGAGGAGGAGGAGGACTGATGAGGGAAGCCTTCTGCGGAGGAGGAGGAGGAGGAGGAGGAGAACTGATGAGGGAAGCCTTCTGCGGAGGAGGAGGAGGAGAACTGATGAGGGAAGTCTTCTGCGGAGGAGGAGGAGGAGGAGGACTGATGAGGGAAGCCTTCTGCGGAGGAGGAGGAGGAGGAGGACTGATGAGGGAAGCCTTCTGCACTACCTGGTTATTTGTTGAACATGTTTCTAAATATAGATCTGTCTCAGGTTTGAAAAGGCTTCTCAGGTCAGAGTAGAAGAAGAAACAAACTGACAATGTACAGATGACAACAGGCACTTGTTAAACTCATCTCCTATTCCTGGTGTCCTTTGTCATTCGTTGCTCTTTAATCTAGACCCCATGCTAGATTAAAACAAACCACTAAAAACAAAGTCTGACTTTAAAAAAAAGGAATCTGATTGGACAAAGAGGATAAACAGAGAATGGTGATTCTTTAGCACGAGGTGTCACCATCAAGGCAGTAAGAAGACAGAAGACCACCAGGTAACGAAAGAACCATGACAAAACATTTAAACGTCACTTACTCAGACACTAGCTCTGTGCTACTTCACACTCTAATTGCATATACAAATAATGTAACATTTTTAAAAAGGCACTCGTACATCTGAGCTACAGTGGGGCAAAAAAGTATTTAGTCAGCCACCAATTGTGCAAGTTCTCCCACTTAAAAAGCTGAGAGAGGCCTGTAATTTTCATCATAGGTACACTTCAACGATGACAGACAAAATGAGAAAAAAATCCAGAAAAACACATTGTAGGATTTTTTATTAATTTATTTGCAAATTATGGTGGAAAATAAGTGTAGAGGTGTAGAGGTCGTGGATGGCAGGAAGCTTGGCCCCAGTGATGTACTGGGTCGTACGCACTACCTTCTGTAGCGCCTTACGGTCAGATGCAGAGCAGTTGCCATACCAGGCGGTGATGCAACCGGTCAGGATGCTCTCGATGGTGCAGCTGTAGAACCTTTTGAGGATCTGAGAACCCATGCCAAATCTTTTCAGCCTCCTGAGGGGGAAAAGGTTTTGTTGTGCCCTCTTCACGACTGTCTTGGTATGTTTGGACCATGATATATTAAAAGAGCAGTGTGCGGGTTTCTTATTTTTTTCTCATCTATTACAAATAATGTAAAATGAGAGTCAAATTCTCAACCCTTAAAAACAGTTGAAAATTAAGAAATTGGACACATCATAAAACAAAAATATCACATTTAATATAGTCCTTCATGTAGCAACGTAAAATACTGCATTATGAATATTGAAGTGGTATAAGCATACAGAAGAATGTACACTATTTACAGTAAGTTGTGAATAATGACTAATGGACGACAATGCAGGCAAATGCATTATAACACACTTGGCAAAGGCAGTCCAATTGGAATATATTATTGTCTATTTAGACTGATGAAAAAGCATTAGACTTGGAAGTGTATACATGAATTCAGAATATTCAGATGTAGTGCCACTAACAATCGTTATATTTGGCTTTATTCACATCAGACAGTGGTTGTGCAACGGTGAATAAAACAAAGGATCCATTTGTACTATATAAAGGATAGTGAGTGTATACTGCCACCTTCTGGCCAGATAGTGTAGCAACACACGGGGTTATCTGTGGCTGTCTAGGAGATAGTGCATACTGCCACCTTCTGGCCAGATAGTGTAGCAACACACGGGGTTATCTGTGGCTGTCTAGGAGATAGTGTATACTGCCACCTTCTGGCCAGATAGTGTAGCAACACACGGGGTTATCTGTGGCTGTCTAGGAGATCGTGCATATACTGCCACCTTCTGGCCAGATAGTGTAGCAACACATGGGGTTATCTGTGGCTGTCTAGGAGATAGTGTAGCAACACACTGGGTTATCTGTGGCTGTCTAGGAGATAGTGCATACTGCCACCTTCTGGCCAGATAGTGTAGCAACACATGGGGTTATCTGTGGCTGTCTAGGAGATAGTGCATACTGCCACCTACTGGCTAGATAGTGTAGCTTCTAGAAGCAAAGCTCTCCTTTTCTTACTTTCACAGCTTTTACAAAAAAAAGTTGATAAAATATTATTGAAAAATAAATTATTACATACAGAGACTGTAACACATTTATATTTAAAGTCCAGTCGTTTAATACTAGCAAAAATAATCGTTTAATGCCTAATGCATCACCACCAGACATGCCTGATGAGAGAAGCATCCATTTCTCCTCTCCCTCTGTCGTTTAGTAAACAATTCAAAAAAACAAGTACGAAAACGTAGTTCATAGCTAAAGCAATTAGCAAGGTCGTTATAATCCAAAAAGGCATCTTTCAATATAAAACGGATCTGTACATACATACAGTGATAGCAGAACAGTAAGTAGTTTGTAGGATAAAACATAAGTAAATGCTTATTCATATCTGATCATGTATTTTTGACACACCACCCAAACAAATGGGTTGTGTCCATACGCCCATGCTATTACAGTATTCTGTCTGTCTGGGCTACAATACAGTCTAATAGTCTACAATACATGTGCACACATCTCTTCCTCTCCTCAGATTACGTTCTTCTCTCCTGGCAGTTTCTCCTCCTTCTCTGTTTTTTTGGTGAAGACGGAGGACAGTTCCTGGAGGAGCAGCTCCTGAGAGGGGGTACAGGGCCTGTGCTGCTGCCTCCTCCTTGGCGCTGGCTGGGGAGACTCCTGGAGGTCCCCTCCTCCACCCAGGACCAGGGTATCCAGAGAACCAGCAGGGGGCAGCAGACCCTCCCCTCCCGGCCCCAGAGAGTGCACCAGGTTGAGGCCGATCATGCGGTCCAGGGAGCAGGTCTTCCGTGGGCCCAGAGGGACCTGGGTCTCTGAGGTGTTATTGGAGAGGAAGCTGGTCTCCAGGGACTTGAGGACCTGCAGGCCGAAGTCTCCTACTTCCTCATACAGAGGCTCTGGGGGTTCTGGCTCTGTACTCTCTGGACGCTCCGCGAACGAGTCCTGCTGCACCTTCATGGGCTGGGTGGAGGTTGGGGTAGGGGGGGGAACGGAGGGAATTAGAATTTGAACCCATCCCAGAGTTATTTGTATGTTTGATTATACACTATGTAAAGAACTGGGAGGCCTGAGGCAAAAGCAGAAGTAGAGCTATTATAATAATAAGGGGGTTGAGAAGTAGCTATCTGTTAGGAACTTTAGGTAGGTATTAAGGAGATGATCTGCCATTACAGTGACAAAGAAACACGTGTGGTTCATTTAAATGAGACAAACATGGAAGGGAGTTGCCCTTCTTTGACAACTACTTTAGAAAACAATAGACTTCCTCTTATTAAGGTCTGGCCATTGTTCTAGCGCCTCAGCAACAACCTCAAGACAATTACTCAAAACGCAGAGGGACAAAAGAAAAATTCAAGCAAAACAATTCCCTTGTAAATGCATTTGGGGCTGGGGCTGGGCTAGTTCCAGTAGGTACACCAGTAGACTAATAGACACAGCAGACTGTGTTCTGTAAAACACAAGAAGGTACTTCACTAAGCCTCTCAGGCCTCCCCCTCAAGGCAAAGGGCCACAGAACCAGAACAATACTGGAGAACAATATCTCCTCCCAGTCCATCCTGTTGTCTACACTTCAAACATCAACATCCTGATGCTCTAAAACCAGGAAGTCAGGGCTTCTGTCAGGAAGTGGAGGTGTGGCTGAGTCAGATATAGTCCCTGTATAAACCAAGGGAATTTCTTTACACAGATAGAGAGGTGCTTTGGAGAACTGTTAGTTAGGGAAGTTAGGAGAACGTTAAATAAATCCAATAGCAACCTTCAAAATAAACATCCCATTCTCATCCTTCTTGTTAGATGAGCAGAGAAGTCCACATTTATACTGTATATATTTGACATTTTAGTCATCTAGCAGACGGTCTTATCTAGAGCAACTTATAGTAGTCAGTGCATATATTTTCATACCGGTCCCCCGTGGGAAGCAAACACACAACCCCGATGTTTGAAGCGCCATGGTCTACCAACTGAGCCACACAGAATAAAAGGTAAGCATGAACATTCAAAACAGCATGTAACATAAACATGCAACATTGAAATGACAGAGCACCAGGGTGTGTATACTTACAAAAAACATGGAGAGTGTCCTTCTGGCGTGAAGCTTTCGCTGCAGAGAACAGACAGAAGGACACCAGTACAACCCCGTGAGATACAGACACGCAGAGACAGTTTCCCTGACCCAGATTAAGCCCATTACTGGACTCCAAAATGACACTTTGACTTGCTGTTCAGTCCAGAACTAGTCTTAATCTGTGTCAGGGAAACTGGTCCATAGTGAATACTATACAGTAAAGGGATAGCATTTGGGGGATACTGAAGTATAAGGAATAAGAAACATACTGGACACCAAAGGGTTACAGAAAGGAGTGATACAAAAATAAAAACTAGCTTTGTGTGTGAAGTACACAACTTGGGTTAACGGAATCTTCTCAAAGTTAAAAATTAGTGGTACTGATGTATCAAAAGGCTCCCCCAGACTATGTTCGGTTAGCTAAAGTCTCCCCAGACTAGGTTCGGTTAACTAAAGTCTCCCCAGACTAGGTTCGGTTAGCTAAAGTCTTCCCAGACTAGGTTCGGTTAGCTAAAGTCTTCCCAGACTAGGTTCGGTTAGCTAAAGTCTTCCCAGACTAGGTTCGGTTAGCTAAAGTCTTCCCAGACTAGGTTCGGTTAGCTAAAGTCTCCCCAGACTAGGATCGGTTAGCTAAAGTCTCCCCAGACTAGGTTCGGTTAGCTAAAGTCTCCCCAGACTAGGTTCGGTTAGCTAAAGTCTCCCCAGACTAGGTTCGGTTAGCTAAAGTCTCCCCAGACTAGGTTCGGTTAGCTAAAGTCTCCCCAGACTAGGTTCGGTTAGCTAAAGTCTCCCCAGACTAGGTTCAGGTTAGCTAAAGTCTCCCCAGACTAGGTTCGGTTAGCTAAAGTCTCCCCAGACTAGGTTCGGTTAGCTAAAGTCTCCCCAGACTAGGTTCGGTTAGCTAAAGTCTCCCCAGACTAGGTTCGGTTAGCTAAAGTCTCCCCAGACTAGGTTCGGTTAGCTAAAGTCTCCCCAGACTAGGTTCGGTTAGCTAAAGTCTTCCCAGACTAGGTTCGGTTAGCTAAAGTCTTCCCAGACTAGGTTCGGTTAGCTAAAGTCTCCCCAGACTAGGTTCGGTTAGCTAAAGTCTCCCCAGACTAGGTTCGGTTAGCTAAAGTCTCCCCAGACTAGGTTCGGTTAGCTAAAGTCTTCCCAGACTAGGTTCGGTTAGCTAAAGTCTCCCCAGACTAGGTTCGGTTAGCTAAAGTCTCCCCAGACTAGGTTCGGTTAGCTAAAGTCTCCCCAGACTAGGTTCGGTTAGCTAAAGTCTCCCCAGACTAGGTTCGGTTAGCTAAAGTCTCCCCAGACTAGGTTCGGTTAGCTAAAGTCTCCCCAGACTAGGTTCGGTTAGCTAAAGTCTCCCCAGACTAGGTTCGGTTAGCTAAAGTCTCCCCAGACTAGGTTCGGTTAGCTAAAGTCTCCCCAGACTAGGTTCAGGTTAGCTAAAGTCTCCCCAGACTAGGTTCGGTTAGCTAAAGTCTCCCCAGACTAGGTTCGGTTAGCTAAAGTCTCCCCAGACTAGGTTCGGTTAGCTAAAGTCTCCCCAGACTAGGTTCGGTTAGCTAAAGTCTCCCCAGACTAGGTTCGGTTAGCTAAAGTCTCCCCAGACTAGGTTCGGTTAGCTAAAGTCTCCCCAGACTAGGTTCAGGTTAGCTAAAGTCTCCCCAGACTAGGTTCAGGTTAGCTAAAGTCTCCCCAGACTAGGTTCGGTTAGCTAAAGTCTCCCCAGACTAGGTTCGGTTAGCTAAAGTCTCCCCAGACTAGGTTCGGTTAGCTAATGTCTCCCCAGACTAGGTTCAGGTTAGCTAAAGTCTCCCCAGACTAGGTTCGGTTAGCTAAAGTCTCCCCAGACTAGGTTCGGTTAGCTAAAGTCTCCCCAGACTAGGTTCGGTTAGCTAAAGTCTCCCCAGACTAGGTTCGGTTAGCTAAAGTCTCCCCAGACTAGGTTCGGTTAGCTAAAGTCTCCCCAGACTAGGTTCGGTTAGCTAAAGTCTCCCCAGACTAGGTTCGGTTAGCTTTAGTCTCCCCAGACTAGGTTCGGTTAGCTAAAGTCTCCCCAGACTAGGTTCGGTTAGCTAAAGTCTCCCCAGACTAGGTTCAGGTTAGCTAAAGTCTCCCCAGACTAGGTTCGGTTAGCTAAAGTCTCCCCAGACTAGGTTCGGTTAGCTAAAGTCTCCCCAGACTAGGTTCAGGTTAGCTAAAGTCTCCCCAGACTAGGTTCAGGTTAGCTAAAGTCTCCCCAGACTAGGTTCGGTTAGCTAAAGTCTCCCCAGACTAGGTTCGGTTAGCTAAAGTCTCCCCAGACTAGGTTCGGTTAGCTAAAGTCTCCCCAGACTAGGTTCGGTTAGCTAATGTCTCCCCAGACTAGGTTCAGGTTAGCTAAAGTCTCCCCAGACTAGGTTCGGTTAGCTAAAGTCTCCCCAGACTAGGTTCGGTTAGCTAAAGTCTCCCCAGACTAGGTTCGGTTAGCTAAAGTCTCCCCAGACTAGGTTCGGTTAGCTAAAGTCTCCCCAGACTAGGTTCGGTTAGCTAAAGTCTCCCCAGACTAGGTTCGGTTAGCTAAAGTCTCCCCAGACTAGGTTCGGTTAGCTAAAGTCTCCCCAGACTAGGTTCAGGTTAGCTAAAGTCTCCCCAGACTAGGTTCGGTTAGCTAAAGTCTCCCCAGACTAGGTTCGGTTAGCTAAAGTCTCCCCAGACTAGGTTCGGTTAGCTAAAGTCTCCCCAGACTAGGTTCGGTTAGCTAAAGTCTCCCCAGACTAGGTTCGGTTAGCTAAAGTCTCCCCAGACTAGGTTCGGTTAGCTAAAGTCTCCCCAGACTAGGTTCGGTTAGCTAAAGTCTCCCCAGACTAGGTTCAGGCTAGCTAAAGTCTCCCCAGACTAGGTTCGGTTAGCTAAAGTCTCCCCAGACTAGGTTCGGTTAGCTAAAGTCTCCCCAGACTAGGTTCGGTTAGCTAAAGTCTCCCCAGACTAGGTTCGGTTAGCTAAAGTCTCCCCAGACTGTCTCCCCAGAGTGAACGTCTGTACCTTGAAAACTCCCTTAAAAAAAAAAACTTTGTTTGAAAAACAAGAAAAAAAGCGGCAATAATACTGTTTGTCCCTCTTGAGATGCCATAGCAAAAACATAGCCATTATACACTTACTCAACATAATTGACGTTTTACCAATTTAACATCTGACTAAGATGGTGCAGTATTTCTCATGTGAAGAAATATGCATGAAAACTAGTTGTCTCTCATTGGATGACGACAAACACGTCATTAAGAATCCCATCCATTGTTCCCGCTCCTACTAGGAGCAGTACTGTTGACCAATCACAGACAAAGAGGCGTAGACTTTTCGGCTACCGAAGTTTAAAAAAAATGTAGTGTGCATGAACAGCCGAAAAAACTGCCACACCAAAACGAACAAAAATATCAAATATTTTTTACCCACAACCACCAAAAGTGTCATCATAATATATGTGCAAACTATTTCAACTGGGAAGCGTGTGACAGGCTTAAAAGTATAGGGTAGGTAGAGGGTGTGGGTGGTTGTCTCCTGCAGAACCATAACCGAGTCCGATTGGCTGACAGCATGGTACAGTTGGAACGTACCAGAGTCTGATTGGCCGACAGCATGGTAGAGTTGCTCTCGTGTCCGTCCCCTCTGATTGGTATTAGAGGCATGGTCCCAAACTTCTGTTTGGAGATGTCTGAGGAAGAGTGACGCCTCAACACCGGAGGTCGGGGGTCATCATTCTGTTAGAAGCAATCAAGTGAATAGAAATGACTCAAAAACAGAATCAAATGGATCAAATTAAACAGACAAAAGTACAAATCTAAATCGTAGGTGTTATACCCCAAAGAATATGGGGGAAAGCAAACTCTAAATCATGTAAAAGTGATGCAACACAAGCCAGGGAGGGGAACTAGGCTCCACAGCATACCTGTGCTTTGAGGAAATTGGTGACCCAGTCCCATAGGTCGGACTCACAAAAGCAACAAAGGTACCTGGGAGACACAAAAACACAAAAGCAGCGATTGACTCTTAAAAAAGGGGAGGGGAAGGAGATGTCATTTAAAGGGGAGGGGAAGGAGATGTCATTTAAAGGGGAGGGGAGAGGCAGATCTTAAACAAGACATTCCAGCCTCCCTCCAAAAACAATGTAGTTCACTTACATCATATCATCACATCTGATATCATGCAAAACCAGTCACTACAGTAAACAATGAGGAACTCAACGACGAATTTCAAATACTTGAGAAAACATTGTATGTCCAATAAACATATAATGTTTCACTCTTATCCAATAAAAGTTGTATTGAATATTTTCCAGACATCCTTTGCAATGACCAAAATAATGTGTAGCGAGTGAACACTAACAGTTGCTGTTTTTCCATCATGAGAGTAAAGCCCCATCTAGTTGGGGGTTTCAGCTTCTTTCGAATTCCCATGTAGATCTTCATAGACTTCAGAGGCCATTCCTTTTCCGGCTTGATGCTCTGAAATCACAGACATATTGTACAGTAAGAAAAGATGTATAGGACAGACAATAAACTGACAAATCACAGCTCCACCTGCGATAACTTACATCGGGTCCAAAATAGTGCAGATGACCAAGATGTGACCGTGACGTGAGAGCAGAAATACCTTTTTGTCCCTCAGCAGTAGCAGCTTGTGGTCTTTGATCTGAAAGGTGTGTTCCTGAAAGACTTTTCCGTGGAGGAGTTTGGGAGGATCTTCACGACACTTCAGAACTCCCATTTTCATGATCTCACTCTTGTAGGCTGTGAATAGAAAATCACACTGTGTATAACAATGACAAAACATGAATAAAATATGTCACGTATGAAAGTAAGAGCAACAAGAAATTGAGCAAAATCAAAAATCGACAATCAAATTATTTATTATTTTTGATTGTGATTGTTTCTATAGATACAGCTCAATAGCTTGTTCTTTCTCTGTGTTGTGCAGTATTTACCAGTGAGGATGTTGATGCCCTCTCCTCTGGGAACTCTCTTCACCACCAGGTAAGCTGAACTAGGATCAGCCATTTTACACCACTGTAGAGCCTGCTCCAGCACCTTCTCTTTGGGGTGTAGGGGGCGCTCTGCAGAAGAAACATTATATAAACAACCATTCTGGGATAGCTTCTCTTTGGGGTGTAGGGGGCGCTCTACCGAATATAAACAACCATTCTGGGATAGCTTCTCTTTGAAACATGAAGACTTTCTCACAGTCCAGTTGTATTCTACTTGTATTTCACAGAATGACATGATACTGTATAGTTTCACTTTTTTTTTTTTTTTTACAGTGGTAGTTTAGTTATTAGAACTAAATGCTATTTCAAGATGTTTTTAGACTTTCTATAGTATTTCCCAGTCAGATATAGTAATATAATGCTCCCTCACCCAGTCAGAGAGATGGTAATATACTGCTCCTCACCCAGTCAGAGAGATGGTAATATAATGCAACTTACCCAGTTGTCCTTCATATATGGCCTCGAACGTCAGCCACACGTCCTTCTCCCCTGCTGGGACATTCCTCATGTACAGGACCTGGTTAGTCAACTCCTCAGCACCCATGGTTGGAGATACCTACAGAGAACCAGACGGCAAAGAGATAGCTCCAGAGAACCAGACGGCAAAGAGATAGCTCCAGAGAACCTGACACCAAAGAGATAGCTCCAGAGAACCAGACACCGTAAAGAGATAGCTACAGAGAACCAGACACCGTAAAGAGATAGCTACACAGAACCAGACACCGTAAAGAGATAGCTACACAAAACCAGACACCGTAAAGAGATAGCTACACAGAACCAGACACCGTAAAGAGATAGCTACACAGAACCAGACACCGTAAAGAGATAGCTACACAGAACCAGACACCGTAAAGAGATAGCTACACAGAACCAGACACCGTAAAGGTCTGGAATAAAAAACTAATAAAAATGTTTAAGTGTAATTCCCCTTCAACTGCGCATCTAGCAAGAAAGGAATGTGTCAGACTCGTGATGTTTCTGCCGTTAGGTCTACTGCTGCAGCACGTGCCAAGGCAGAACAATCTCCACCCAATTGATACAAATAATCACGGTATAGTTGAAGACACATTTCAGTTGAAGGCATTCAGTTGTACAATTGACTAGGTATCCCTCTTTCCCTTTAGTTTTGTTGGGTAAAACTACTTTGCATTTAAATGAGAAGTTTTTTTTTGGGGGGGGGGGGGGGGGGGGGGGGTAAAGGTTTTTGTCTACCCACAAGAAGGTTATCATAAGCGTCGCTAACTGGCTACATACAGAGTGCTAGACAAACGTGCGCACCAAACAAACAGACGGTGCAATGTCGTTGGAAATGAATTGGCTTTTTTTTGCTTTTTTAAGTCAACAGTGGCTAAGCAGGGGTGGGATAATGTCCATATGGCTTTGGTTGGATTCCCCAGTAGCTTTATGTTAATGACATGTAGAATTGATTGGTGAGCTGGGGGGGGGGGGGGGGGGGCATCACCATGTGGCTAAATAACAACAGCACCTGTCATGAAATAAAATGAGAAGATAACCTGTCTCCACTTACTTTGAGAGTGATGCAGCTGTCTGCCATCTTCTTCTCCAGGTACACTTCAATGATCAGATCACCTGCTTGGGACAGCTGCACAGACAGGATACTCATTACAGACAACTGTTTGTCAAACCAATCTGTTATAACCCTTTACAACCCTTCATAAATCTTTATAAACGGTTCAGAAATCCTTCGCACAGTGTACCTGTGTGTCCTTCCAGGTGGTGATGAGGCTGAGCTCCAGTTCTATCTGGGTCTGTTGCTCCTCATCAATCTGAACAAACACAGTTAAACATTTACTAATGATTCATTAGATTACAGAACAGATTGACCTGGGCCATGTTCAGCAGGGCACACTGTAGCAAAACAGTTTGCAGTGGAATGTGAACATCTGTGCTCTGATTGGACAAATTCTGGTAGGTAGTACCCATTTCAATCCATTCAAAAATGCTTTCTACCTATGGAACACAACCCTGATTTCTATGTGAAGCATTTGAGCTTAGACCTTCTCTGGTTCGACTATACTCACATCAAAGACATACAGGTAGTTGTCTATGAGGTCTTCAACGATCTTCACCTCGTGTTCTCCTTTCCCGTCTGTCTGAAAGAGGCTGGGGGCGAACAGCAGTGACAGGTTCTTGGTACACATCTGGTTCAGGTCTGCACACTTCTGAACCCTGGACCGACAGACAGAGACAGAGAGAGACAGAGAGAGACAGAGAGAGACAGAGAGAGACAGAGAGAGAGAGACAGAGAGAGACAGAGAGAGAGAGACAGAGAGAGAGAGAGAGAGAGAGACAGAGAGAGAGAGAGAGAGAGAGAGAGAGAGAGAGAGAGAGAGAGAGAGAGAGAGAGAGAGAGAGAGAGAGAGAGAGAGAGAGAGAGAGAGAGAGAGAGAGAGAGACAGAGAGAGAGAGAGAGAGAGAGAGAGAGAGAGAGAGAGAGAGAGAGAGACAGAGACAGAGACAGAGACAGAGACAGAGACAGAGACAGAGACAGAGACAGAGAGAGACAGAGACAGAGAGAGACACAGAGAGAGAGACAGAGGCAGAGAGAGAGACAGAGACACAGAGAGAGACAGAGACACAGAGAGACAGAGAGAGAGGCAGAGAGAGAGAGAGAGAGAGAGGCAGAGAGAGAGAGAGAGAGAGAGAGGCAGAGAGAGAGAGAGAGAGAGAGAGAGAGAGAGAGAGAGAGAGAGGCAGAGAGAGAGAGGCAGAGAGAGAGAGGCAGAGAGAGAGAGGCAGAGAGAGAGGCAGAGAGAGAGGCAGAGAGAGAGAGGCAGAGAGACCGAGAGAGACAGAGACAGAGAGAGAACAAATAATGGCAAAAAGTTGACAACTTGGCAGTAAGGTTGTCGAAGTAGGATAAATGGTACTGTTCAGGGTTTGGGTCAATTCATTTAATTCAGGAAGTAGACTGAAAAATTATGAAAATGTACATTTCAGTTGACTGAATTGAAATTGAATTGACCCCAACTCTGCTTAGTTTCCAGTGATATTGTCTAAACATTACAACAGGTCCTGTTTGAGGCTCTGTAGAAGTGGCTGATGAGAGTCCTGTTAACACTGAGGGTATAATGACCTGTAGAGGTGGCTGATGAGAGACCTGTTAACACTGAGGGTATAATGACCTGTAGAGGTGGCTGATGAGAGACCTGTTAACACTGAGGGTATAATGACCTGTAGAGGTGGCTGATGAGAGACCTGTTAACACTGAGGGTATAATGACCTGTAGAGGTGGCTGATGAGAGACCTGTTAACACTGAGGGTATAATGACCTGTAGAGGTGGCTGATGAGAGCAGCCAGGGTAGTCCGGTTGACTCTAGGTAAACTACGGATGATCTCCTTGTATCTGTCCAGACGCTGGTTCTTATCCTTGGCTGTTCCTATACAAAAAGGGACAAACGGGAACCAGTTAGATTTCAAAAGGAAACGTTGTGGTACATCCTGATGAGCAGCAGTGACACAGCTTGTTGGAAGCCCTATAAGGGGACCAAGACGACTAGGTCAAACAGCCCGACTAACCGTGTATATAGCCTCTCTACTGTATATAGCCTCTCTACTGTATATAGCCTCTCTACTGTATACAACCTCTCTACTGTATACAACCTCTCTACTGTATACAGCCCCTCTACTTTATATAGCCTCTCTCCTGTATATAGCCTCTCTCCTGTATATAGCCTCTCTCCTGTATATAGCCTCTCTCCTGTATATAGCCTCTCTCCTGTATATAGCCTCCCTCCTTCAACCTCGGCCAACAGCTCCGCCCCCCCCGCAGCTCCTCGCCCAAGCCTCTCCAGGTTCTCCTTTACCCAAATCCAGATAGCAGATGTTCTGAAAGAGCTGCAAAACCTGGACCCGTACAAATCAGCTGGGCTTGACAATCTGGACCCTCTATTTCTGAAACTATCTGCCACCATTGTCGCAACCCCTATTACCAGCCTGTTCAACCTCTCTTTCATCTCGTCTGAGATCCCCAAGGATTGGAAAGCTGCCGCAGTCATCCCCCTCTTCAAAGGGGGAGACACCCTGGACCCAAACTGTTACAGACCTATATCCATCCTGCCCTGCCTATCTAAGGTCTTCGAAAGCCAAGTCAACAAACAGGTCACTGACCATCTCGAATCCCACCGTACCTTCTCCGCTGTGCAATCTGGTTTCCGAGCCGGTCATGGGTGCACCTCAGCCACACTCAAGGTACTAAACGACATCATAACCGCCATCGATAAAAGACAGTACTGTGCAGCCGTCTTCATCGACCTCGCCAAGGCTTTCGACTCTGTCAATCACCATATTCTTATCGGCAGACTCAGTAGCCTCGGTTTTTCGGATGACTGCCTTGCCTGGTTCACCAATTACTTTGCAGACAGAGTTCAGTGTGTCAAATCGGAGGGCATGCTGTCCGGTCCTCTGGCAGTCTCTATGGGGGTGCCACAGGGTTCAATTCTCGGGCCGACTCTTTTCTCTGTGTATATCAATGATGTTGCTCTTGCTGCGGGCGATTCCCTGATCCACCTCTACGCAGACGACACCATTCTATATACTTTCGGCCCGTCTTTGGACACTGTGCTATCTAACCTCCAAACAAGCTTCAATGCCATACAACACTCCTTCCGTGGCCTCCAACTGCTCTTAAACGCTAGTAAAACCAAATGCATGCTTTTCAACCGGTCGCTGCCTGCACCTGCATGCCCGACTAGCATCACCACCCTGGATGGTTCCGACCTAGAATATGTGGACGTCTATAAGTACCTAGGTGTCTGGCTAGACTGCAAACTCTCCTTCCAGACTCATATCAAACATCTCCAATCGAAAATCAAATCAAGAGTCGGCTTTCTATTCCGCAACAAAGCCTCCTTCACTCAAGCCGCCAAGCTTACCCTAGTAAAACTGACTATCCTACCGATCCTCGACTTCGGCGATGTCATCTACAAAATGGCTTCCAACACTCTACTCAGCAAACTGGATGCAGTCTATCACAGTGCCATCCGTTTTGTCACTAAAGCACCTTATACCACCCACCACTGCGACTTGTATGCTCTAGTCGGCTGGCCCTCGCTACATATTCGTCGCCAGACCCACTGGCTCCAGGTCATCTACAAGTCTATGCTAGGTAAAGCTCCGCCTTATCTCAGCTCACTGGTCACGATGGCAACACCCATCCGTAGCACGCGCTCCAGCAGGTGTATCTCACTGATCATCCCTAAAGCCAACACCTCATTTGGCCGCCTTTCGTTCCAGTACTCTGCTGCCTGTGACTGGAACGAATTGCAAAAATCGCTGAAGTTGGAGACTTTCATCTCCCTCACCAACTTCAAACATCAGCTATCTGAGCAGCTAACCGATCGCTGCAGCTGTACATAGTCTATTGGTAAATAGCCCACCCTTTTCACCTACCTCATCCCCGTACTGTTTTTATTTATCTACTTCTCTGCTCTTCTGCACACCAATATCTCTACCTGTACATGACCATCTGATCATTTATCACTCCAGTGTTAATCTGCAAAATTGTAATTATTTGCCTACCTCCTCATGCCTTTTGCACACATTGTATATAGACCCCCCCTTCGTTTTCTACTGTGTTATTGACTTGTTAATTGTTTACTCCATGTGTAACTCTTTGTTGTATGCTCACACTGCTATGCTTTATCTTGGCCAGGTCGCAGTTGCAAATGAGAACTTGTTCTCAACTAGCCTACCTGGTTAAATAAAGGTGAAATAAAAAAATAAAAAAATAAAAATAAAAAATAAATATAGCCTCTCTCCTGTATATAGCCTCTCTACTGTATATAGCCTCTCTACTGTATATAGCCTCTCTACTGTATATAGCCTCTCTACTGTATATAGCCTCTCTACTGTATATAGCCTCTCTACTGTATATAGCCTCTCTACTGTATATAGCCTCTCTACTGTATATAGCCTCTCTACTGTATATAGCCTCTCTACTGTATATAGCCTCTCTACTGTATATAGCCTCTCTACTGTATATAGCCTCTCTACTGTATATAGCCTCTCTACTGTTATTTTTCACTGTTATTTACTTACCTATTGTTCAACTAATACCTTTTTTTTTTTAACTTAAAATGTGGCCCTGTTGGTTAGGGGCTTGTAAAGTAAGCATTTCACTGTAAGGTCTACCTACACCTGTTGTATTCAGCATTTCACTGTGAGGTCTACTACACCTGTTGTATTCAGCATTTCACTGTAAGGTCTACCTACACCTGTTGTATTCAGCATTTCACTGTAAGGTCTACCTACACCTGTTGTATTCAGCATTTCACTGTAAGGTCTACTACACCTGTTGTATTCAGCATTTCACTGTAAGGTCTACCTACACCTGTTGTATTCAGCATTTCACTGTAAGGTCTACTACACCTGTTGTATTCAGCATTTCACTGCAAGGTCTACTACACCTGTTGTATTCAGCATTTCACTGTAAGGTCTACCTACAGCTGTTGTATTCAGCATTTCACTGTAAGGTCTACCTACACCAGTTGTATTCAGCATTTCACTGTAAGGTCTACTACACCTGTTGTATTCAGCATTTCACTGTAAGGTCTACCTACAGCTGTTGTATTCAGCATTTCACTGTAAGGTCTACCTACACCTGTTGTATTCAGCATTTCACTGTAAGGTCTACTACACCTGTTATATTCAGCATTTCACTGTGAGGTCTACTACACCTGTTGTATTCATCATTTCACTGTAAGGTCTACTACACCTGTTGTATTCAGCATTTCACTGTAAGGTCTACTACACCTGTTGTATTCAGCATTTCACTGTAAGGTCTACTACAGCTGTTGTATTCAGCATTTCACTGTAAGGTCTACTACACCTGTTGTATTCAGCATTTCACTGTAAGGCCTACTACACCTGTTGTATTCAGCATTTCACTGTAAGGTCTACTACACCTGTTGTATTCAGCATTTCACTGTAAGGTCTACTACACCTGTTGTATTCAGCATTTCACTGTAAGGTCTACTACACCTGTTGTATTCAGCATTTCACTGTAAGGTCTACTACACCTGTTGTATTCGGCATTTCACTGTAAGGTCTACTACACCTGTTGTATTCAGCATTTCAC
Source organism: Oncorhynchus kisutch (assembly GCF_002021735.2). Taxonomy (NCBI): domain Eukaryota; kingdom Metazoa; phylum Chordata; class Actinopteri; order Salmoniformes; family Salmonidae; genus Oncorhynchus; species Oncorhynchus kisutch. The sequence continues at coordinate 60,331,261 of NC_034192.2, forward strand.
TGTAAGGTCTACTACACCTGTTGTATTCAGCATTTCACTGTAAGGTCTACTACACCTGTTGTATTCAGCATTTCACTGTAAGGTCTACTACACCTGTTGTATTCAGCATTTCACTGTAAGGTCTACTACACCTGTTGTATTCGGCACACGTGACAAATAAACTTTGATTTGATTAAGTCAGTGACACAACAAAATAATAGCTTCATGTAATAATAGCTTCATGTAATAATAGCTTCATGTAATAATAGCTTCATGTAATAATAGCTTCATGTAATAATAGCTTCATGTAATAATAGCTTCATGTGCGCCATCTGAGATTACAGCTTTAATTAATAGATGTTAGTCTCACTGAGATTAAATCTCTTTTTGCCAGAGACTCCTGTACTTACTGACAGCCTCTTTCCATAGCTGATGCAGGTCAGCCATGAAGATGGGGTCGTCTATCTCCCTGAAGAACCTCTTCAGCACGTCAGTCACATCCTCTATGAAGTTATCCCCGATCCGGAGCTTGACGTTCCGAGCATCGTTCCTGAACTCCTCCATCAGTAGTTTGATCCTGGACGCGGCTCCGTTCTTCCTGTAGATCCCCTCGTGACCCAGACCTGACGAGCAGATCACACATCAGATCCAGTACATCAGTCATCGGGGCGGCAGGGTAGCCTAGTGGTTAGAGCGTTGGACTAGTAACCGGAAGGTTGCAAGTTTAAACCCCCGAGCTGACAAGGTCTGTCGTTCTGCCCCTGAACAGGCAGTTAACCCACTGTTCCTAGGCCGTCATTGAAAATAAGAATTTGTTCTTAACTGACTTGCCTGGTTAAATAAAGGTCAAATAAAATAAAATCAGCTAGTATCTCCTGTCTCTGGCTGGCGTAAAGTACAGTTAAACTGGGATATGAAACCCTTCAGTACACAGGCCACTGCAGAGTTATAATGAATGGATGAACTATTTATGAGAGTCCTGTATTGTATACTTTAACAGGGGGGGATTACCTCCACTGAAAATGTATTAAATGCTGTGGATCCTATCACTGGAAAATGCAAAATCCTCTATCCCTGTGTAATGGAGCAGAATACCCAGAGTCTTCCCTGTGTAATGGAGTAGAATACCCAGAGGATAGAGGGATAGAGGATTCTGCATTTTCCAGTGTTCTTGTGGATCCTTACTATACTGTGTAATAGAGTAGAATACCCAGACCCTTCCCTTACTATACTGTGTGATGGAGTAGAATACCCAGACTCTTCCCTTACTATACTGTGTGATGGAGTAGAATACCCAGACTCTTCCCTTACTATACTGTGTAATGGAGTAGAATACCCAGACTCTTCCCTTACTATACTGTGTAATGGAGTAGAATACCCAGACTTTTCCCTTACTATACTGTGTAATGGAGTAGAATACCCAGACTTTTCCCTTACTATACTGTGTAATGGAGTAGAATACCCAGACTCTTCCCTTACCATACTGTGTAATGGAGTAGAATACCCAGACTCTTCCCTTACCATACTGTGTAATGGAGTAGAATACCCAGAATACCCTTACTATACTGTGTAATGGAGTAGAATACCCAGACTCTTCCATTACTATACTGTGTAATGGAGTAGAATACCCAGACTCTTCCCTTACTATACTGTGTAATGGAGTAGAATACCCAGACTCTTACCTTACTATACTGTGTAATGGAGTAGAATACCCAGACTTTTCCCTTACTATACTGTGTAATGGAGTAGAATACCCAGACTCTTCCCTTACCATACTGTGTAATGGAGTAGAATACCCAGACTCTTCCCTTACCATACTGTGTAATGGAGTAGAATACCCAGAATACCCTTACTATACTGTGTAATGGAGTAGAATACCCAGACTCTTCCATTACTATACTGTGTAATGGAGTAGAATACCCAGACTCTTCCCTTACCATACTGTGTAATGGAGTAGAATACAGAGACTCTTCCCTTACTATACTGTGTAATGGAGTAGAATACCCAAACTCTTCCCTTACTATACTGTGTAATGGAGTAGAATACCCAGACTCTTCCCTTACCATACTGTGTGATGAAGGCGATGCAGCTGTCTACGATGATGGGGATATCATTCCTGCTGAGCTGCTGTTCTCTCAGGGTGTTGCCCTTCCCTCCAGCAGCTCTCTGGATGTCTGCGTACCACAGGGAGAAGTCTAACCGACCCATCCCCTGGAGGTGAAGCGTTCTGGGGTGGGACATGTCGATACTCAAGAGGTGAAGTTTCAGAGAAAATCACTACTGTAAAATCACTCAATCCAGCTCCCCCCCCCAAAATTATTTTTATGGTCAAATTATTCTCATCCTGGAATTTCCATTCCCCCCTGGCTGGGTATACTTTAGGTGTCAAACTAGCCTTGATATGTTGACATACTTGTGTAATTACATATGTATTGAATGAAAACAGGAAGAGACTGAAAACCAACCTTCCTTTTTCAACCAAAACCAGAATGTCCTTCTTCTCATGGTTTTGGTTCTCAGTTACTATACCTAGGAGACAAACACAGAACAAATGGAAGACGGACCAAATCATTCATCAGCAAACAGTTGCTCAAAGAAAACAGTGCTTGGTGTAGTTAAGGCAGAGAAATGTCTCAAGCTGGCAGTAGGCTTTCTCTTTATAGTCGGACGGGTTTTGAATGACTATAGTACTTCCTTTGTTGGCAGCTTAACTGCAATGCCTAGTTGGGGCATAACATGGTCAATGTTTCAGTAAGGAGTTGCCAAACAGTATTTGAGCAACTGCATTACCACACAGTGCCCGTAAAGCTTTGGTCAGGACAGGAGACTCACTGAGCTCTTGCAGACGTTTAAGGTTGATAATGTCCTCAGCTGCTCCGTCGTTCCCTGGGCAGATGAAGAGGTTAGACTTCTGAAGGACAAAATATCCCACTTTCCACTGAGAAGGGTCTCGCATGGCCTTGTAACGCAGCACTCCCACCCGCTCAAACTCCCTCGCTAGCAGGCAATGGCAGCTTAAAGGTGTGGCGGCCTGAGGAAGACAACACAGGAAGTGGTTCAAATACAAGGGGGCACACTGAACAGACACCTCCCAGGCTAGTACAGTACATAGACGGTGTTGGTTAGAAAGGAGGGCACACTGAACAGACACATCCCAGGCTAGTACAGTACATAGACGGTGTTGGTTAGAAAGGAGGGCACACTGAACAGACACATCCCAGGCTAGTACAGTACATAGATGGTGTTGGTTAGAAAAGAGGGCACACTTCACTGTAAGGGGGGGGGGGGGCTTTATGTAGAGGGACATTACAACGTTGTGAGCTGGAAGAGCTCTAACTACACCAGTAAAGCTGAGAATTGGCCCGTAATCAGTGTGCAGCCATCGCACTCTTTGGGGATAGAAAGTCATCTCATACCTTTCCGATGGCCTTGACCCAACATTGCAGCGCATCAGGAGTTTCCAATCCAAACTGATAGAGCTTCTCTGAGGACAAGTACAGTTGAAACGTATAGAGGAACCTACAATAACACACAGGAACATACGCGAAGGGCATTAGATCGTAGATGCCTGTACATTGAGTGGCATGACCATTTCACGCTAAAGGTATCCTTTCCGCGTGCGTGTTTGAGATAGACAGTGTGATTGGCCGCCTACGTTAGTTACTGTGCCGTGATTGGTCCTCTAACCTGTCAATGAAGCCGTTGTTGTTGCAGGAGTCCGGCCTGCTGACCCCCAGACAGACGATGTCTTTGACGTTGATCTTCATGCTAGGATCAGGACATCGGTCAGACTCATAGAACAGAAGAGACCTCTCCACCGTGCACCAGTACTTCTGGAAATCTGTGGGGGGGGGGGGGGCAAATAACAGCAAAAATATAGCCTGTTACTTTCTTGATAGTCATGCGTTGCCATACTTCAGAATCTCCATCTTTCGGGTATTAGAGCGAAACAAATACAATGAAGACGGGAAATCGAGGTACCTTTCTAAATAAATTAACTTTTTGAATTTTATGACAGGCTGTGTTTTGAAAAAGAAATAAACTGCAAATAACTATGAGTAACTTTCTAAATCACAAAACTCTGTTTTACTGTAGAGACTACAGCCACTAACAGTGAGTAGTGTATTTCCTAACAGAACAGTATTGGCCCAGTCAGTATTTGGTCCTATAAAGTACTTTGTTCTCTACAGGCCTTTATACTGATGTTACTGAGGAGGCAGTATTCCTCTATTCAATCTGTGCCAAGTGGTGTGCTGTTATCACCCATCAACACACACACACACACACACACACACACACACACACACACACATACACACACACACACACACACACACACACGCCTACCTTCTCTGGTTTTCCTGGATAATGTCCCTTTGTTCATTGAGGCTGACTTGTAGAGGTAGCCGGAGTGCAGCACGGCCTGCATAATCTCATCATAGACACAGTGGTCTGAGGAAAACAGCAGAGAACAACATGAAGAAGATATGGACAAGTTTTGAGTCTAGCCATCACGTTGTGGTCGAAGGCAAACAGGGCAAAACATTAAGTTACACTTTAGAGCACCTTTCATGAATAAGTCATAATAAAAACACAGTTACAAGACGATACATACTTTAGAAATGATAAGAAATGCGATGCTTCATTTCATTTAACTTCTTAATTGAAATGCGGATGGGTTGTTTGGAAATGTTTCTGTTTTTAAAATGTGTTTTTCCCCCACCATTATTCTAGTTGTGCTGTTTGAACAGAGAAAGCTTGAACTCGGTTAATCTTTTACTCCAGCAGCTCTACAGGCGAACATACAGAGGAAAACCCAACTGTTACATCACAAAGGCTCGGCTAGCAAAACGGTTCCAGGATACACAAACCTGCAACAAAAAAACACTCAAAAACTTCCAGAAAAGCAGCTCTTGGTGAATTTTTTAAATTGGACCTTTATTTAACTCGGCAAGTCAGTTAAGAACTAACTCTTATTTTCAATGACGGCCTAGGAACAGTGGGTTAACTGCCTTGTTCAGGGGCAGAACGACAGATTTGTACCTTGTCAGCTCGGGGATTTGAACTTGCAACCTTCTGGTTACTAGTCCAACGCTCTAAACACTACGCTGCCCTGCCGCCCCAAATACCTCTACGATGTAATCATTTCACAGAATTCTTTAAAAAAAAAAAATATTAAATCACAGAAATATACAAATGTATGTATAGATTTCACAAACTGGACAGACAGATGTTCTGATGATAACCTTTTGGATGGTTATATGAGTTTCTTTATCAAACCATTGCCGGTTGCTGAGTTACACAACCTTATACTGCACGGACGCATAATAGTGACATAATGCAGTAAACATTTTTTTAAATTTTTTTTATTTTACCTTTATTTAACCAGGTAGGCTAGTTGAGAACACCTTTATTTAACCAGGTAGGCTAGTTGAGAACACCTTTATTTAACCAGGTAGGCAAGTTGAGAACACCTTTATTTAACCAGGTAGGCTAGTTGAGAACACCTTTATTTAACCAGGTAGGCAAGTTGAGAACACCTTTATTTAACCAGGTAGGCTAGTTGAGAACACCTTTATTTAACCAGGTAGGCTAGTTGAGAACACCTTTATTTAACCAGGTAGGCAAGTTGAGAACACCTTTATTTAACCAGGTAGGCAAGTTGAGAACAAGTTCTCATTTACAATTGCGACCTGGCCAAGATAAAGCAAAGCAGTTCGACAGATAAAACGACACAGAGTTACACATGGAGTAAAAACAGACATACAGTCAATAATGCAGTATAAACAAGTCTATATACAATGTGAGCAAATGAGGTGAGAAGGGAGGTAAAGGCAAAAAAGGCCATGATGGCAAAGTAAATACAATATATATATATATATATATATATATAAAATGCAGTAAAAATAATGTCCAGGAGGCAGATAAAGCCTGTCCCCTTCCTTACCCGAGGTGTCCTGTGAGCGGGAGTATTCCTGAGACAGATGCTTGTCATATCCATTAGAGGCAGCGAGGCGGGATCGGACCGCCTCTGCCTCGGTGAAGATCTGGGTGACTGTCTTCAGCAGGTTCTGCTGGGTCACAGCAGTACACAGAACCTGCATGGTAGAGGGAGAGAGAGAGAGAGAGAGAGAGAGAGAGAGAGAGAGAGAGAGAGAGAGAGAGAGAGAGAGAGAGAGAGAGAGAGAGAGAGAGAGAGAGAGAAAGAGACAGAGAGACAGAGAGTAGAAAGCATTAGGCTGACGCACCACACACACCACTAAAAGCATCCACAGCCACAGGGACAGACATTCAGCCCAAATTCCAAAAAGTCCCCTCTCCATTCAACTGCCCCCCTAAATGTGTACCCCCCCCTTTAATCTACACTAATTGTTTTAGTTTCAAAAGCACATTCCATGTCATTATTGTTGGGGTAAATGTCTAGCTGCATGATAGGTTACAGATACTAAAACTACCACCAATACCATCTAGTCTAAATATGTATTTATTTCTGTGAGGGTAGGGTCCCTCCATGTGTTTCTACTGTGAGGGTAGGGTCCCTCCATGTGTTTCTACTGTGAGGGTAGGGTCCCTCCATGTGTTTCTACTGTGAGGGTAGGGTCCCTCCATGTGTTTCTACTGTGAGGGTAGGAACCCTCTATGTGTTTTTACTGTGAGGGTAGGGTCCCTCCATGTGTTTCTACTGTGAGGGTAGGGTCCCTCCATGTGTTTCTACTGTGAGGCACAGCAGTCAGCCAAGGCTGTCAAGACAGATAGTAATTGAATTGTTCCTTCATAACAAACTAGAAAATGTTTTCCATTCGTGCACCTTGTACACTAGTATGAAGGGTTTAATGATACGACTATAGCCTATACTTTGTATTATATTGAAACTTTATTTAACTCGGCAAGTCAGTTATTAAGAACAAATTCTTATTTACAATGACGGCCTACCCAGGGTCAATCCCGGACGACACTGGGCCAATTCTGCGCTACCCTACGGGACTCCCAATCACGGCCAGTTGCGATACAGCCTGGATTCAAACCAGGGACTGTAGTGACGCCTCTTGCACTGAGATGCAGTGCCTTAGACCGCCGTGCCACTCGGGAGCCCGCAACACACGTCCTTTGAATCCTCTTATAGCAGCTATACATCTGACAGCTAAACAATGGTGTTCCTTGTACCTTGAGCAGCTCCTCCTGTGTGTTGAAGTTGGGGTGGGGGTGTCGGTAGCGCCCCTCACGGTACTTATGGATGATAAACTCCTTCCGCTGGTCCGGTGTGGCGTCACGGTCTAACCCGTCGGCTGGAGATAACCTGGCCGCCCAGAACTCATTGGCTCGGTCGTTCCCCAACATTATGAAGAGCTGACGAACACAAACACAGAATAAAAAAAGGGAAGTCATGAGGGTTTTAGTATATTCACAGTCTATCATCTGACTTTCAACTTAAAAACGTACAAAATATATTTAAACTGTTCCAATATAATATGATTTTATTTGGGAGGTAAAAGTGGCGAGAAGTACCTGATACACAACAAAAACAAACTCATTTCAGTATCCTGGAAAATATTTTGCCGCTTGACTAAAATAAACACGCCCTGATTCTTTCCCACCCCCTTCCCTGAAGAACCGTTCCCTTTCCTCTCACCTGGACGATCTCGTTGCTCCACACGCTGGTGTCCAGTTTCAGACTCTGTACTTTAGACACCATAGTCCCCAGACCTCTGTGTTGACCTGCATGGGAAAAGGGGACAAAAGACCTCCATAATCACTCTCCTGGTACGAGACAGTGGTATTGTGTTGGTAACAGGACACTCAAGGCGCTGCCTCGCTAGAGAGAACCACGAGAGAGGGACATGATGCTTGTATTTGGAAACACTTCTAGAGCAACATAGCACGTCACCTGGCACAGGTGTGCTACAACACCACAGTTGTGCTACAACAACACAGGTGTGCTACAACAACACAGGTGTGCTACAACAACACAGGTGTGCTACAACACCACAGTTGTGCTACAACAACACAGGTGTGCTACAACAACACAGGTGTGCTACAACAACACAGGTGTGCTACAACAACACAGGTGTGCTACAACAACACAGGTGTGCTACAACACCACAGGTGAGAATTAAACTGTTGTGGCTCATGACAATGGGCTGATAACTAAGACACCTGGCCAACAGCTGCCAATGCCATCTCATCAGTCACACTCACCAGGCGGGACGCTAAGTCCCCCAAAGCAACACCCAACTAGGCCCTCAGGCATCAAACTGCAACCCCACTCTTTTAGGCAGGGGGGGGGGGAACAGAGCTAGGGAGGGGGAGCCCGCCCCACCTATACAATAGTAGGGGAAACGCTGTCTCACCTGCACAGTTCTTACAGATGACAACACAGAGGTTAATGGAGGCCCAGTCAGGGTTGACTGCTTGGCAGTCAGCACAGAGCTAGAGAGGGGGAGCCCGCCCCACCTATACAATAGTAGGGGAAACGCTGTCTCACCTGCACAGTTCTTACAGATGACAACACAGAGGTTAATGGAGGCCCAGTCAGGGTTGACTGCTTGGCAGTCAGCACAGAGCTTATTAAACCTGTTGGACCAGATCTTCTCAGCCACCTCGTAGTCAGACAGGGTCTCTGCTATGGACTCCTGTACAGCCTCCATCCAGTCCCTCTTATCCCGCTCAGACTCAGCTGTGAAACTACAGGGACAATCAATCAATCACAATTTTTTTCATTTTCTTTCAGAAACAGCAGTGTAGGAAGTCCATGATGAACAGACTTTATTGTTGCTAAAACTAAAGAAATGTGTGTTATTCCCACGTCGGTAAATACGAACCTGAATGTTTTGTAAGGTGTGATGAGGTCAAAGCTTTTTCCTTTTCCGTCTCTGATCGTAGCTCCTCTGGCCTCGATCAGCGTGATTCCAATCCCATTCCTAAAACACTGCTCAGTCTTGTACAGCCAGACCTGCTCTGTGTTGATGGCCACGTAGACTTTTGACTTGGTTCCTTTGAGCTCCAGAGGACCACTCCTCTGACAGTGGCTGCCAGGACCGAAGCGAGGGCGCCCGAACACAAGCTGTTCCTTCACCCTCCCCTGTAGGGTACTGCACCACTGATGTCTCTGCACTGAGAGGGGACAGGTAGAAAGAGAGTATTACCACTAACTATTTTATAGTACAAAAAAATACCAGGTATTTACTATGAAAGTATATGGTAAAATGGTAATAACACAAGAAAAATATGTGAATTTATTGTTTGCGTCGTATGGATTCAAACCAACTACCCTTCTGTACCAGTCAGTTACCAATTGTATCAGAAACTATCTATTGATACCAACAGATTTCCTAATAGGTAAATACCAGAGGAATCAGTAGCCTAAAATAAAGTCCTAAACAAGATGTTTATGACAGTAACTGAAACAATCTTGTCTCACTGAGGTCAACCTTTGTCCAACATAGAGGTTGGTTGGTCTCTGCTTGTATGCCCTGAGGACTCCTCTATAGCTGTGTCCCGATCCGACACCATTCTCCTAAAAATATGCACTTGCACACACTTGGATTTAACAACACATATCCAATGCTTTGAAAATAATGATGGGGAATTTGCAAGAAACGCACTTTGGGAGAAGTGTAGAGAAGTGGGACAACTGACGTCTGTAGTTGCTTGTGTGTGAGATTTGAATTGCTGTTGTTAAGGTACTTTTTGTTTACCTTCGTTATCAGCCCGGAAGACAAATGTCCTGTGACTTGTCACTATCTCAAATTTATTGTCTTTGGCCATGCGGGCCATCTGTATCGCAGCCAGAGGGATCACTCCTTTGGGGTACGGGTCCTTGGAGACAATAGTAAAGAGGCACATGATGAACAATCCTGGTTCTCACAATCAATATGCTGAACAGTCCGTCATTCAGGAAAAAAGGAGCCTACCTTTTCACTGCCGAAGTACAGCAGATTTTTGCCATCAAACTTCACATAGCGTTTCTGGAATACATAGTTCCTAGAATGCCAAATATAACAATGATTAGATTCTCATACCACTGATTTTTTTTAAAAGGAGAAAAGAAATCTAACATTTCAAGAGCAAAGCAGAGCTGTTGACCTATAGGAACTGATTAGCATTTAACATGAAACACCAAAACAGACTGGAGAACCAGTGGGATGTAGGAAGAGACAGGGTTGAGAAGACAGACATGAGGCAGAGCCTTCAGAAAGTATTCATACCCCTTAACTTATTCCACATTTTGTTGTGTTACAGCCAGCATTTCAAATGGATTAAATATAAAAACACGTATCACCCATCTACACACAATACCCCATAATGACAAAGGGAAAACATGTTTTAAGAAATGCAGGTCATTTACACCCCTGATTCAATACTTTGCAGAAGCACCTTTAGCAGTGACTACAGCTATGAGTCTTTCTGAGTAAGTCTCTAAGAGCTTTGCACACCTGGATTGTACAATTTAAAAAAAATCTTCAATCTCTGTCAAGTTGTTTGTTGATTATTGCTAGACAGCCATGTTCAAGTCTTGACATAGATTTAAGCCGATTTAATTCAAAACTGTAACTAGGCCACTCAGGAACATTCAGGATTTTACCTGTGCTTAGCTCAATTACGTTTATTTGTATCCTAAAAAAACTCCCTAGTCCTTGCCGATGACAATTATACCCATAACATGATGCAGCCACCACCATGCTTGAAAATCTGAAGCGTGGTACTCAGTGATGTGTTTTGTTGGATTTTCCCCAAACATAACAACTTTGTATTCAGGACAAAAAGTGTATTTCTTTGCCACATTTTTTACTTTAGTGGCTTATCGCAAACAGGATGCATTTTTTGGAATAGTTTTACTCTGTACAGCAGTGGTTCTTAATCCTGGTCCTGGGTGCCCAAAGGGATGCACATTTTAATTTTGGCTCTAGAACTACGAACATGATTCGAATTAAAGCCTCATGATTGATATAATTGGGGCGGCAGGGTAGCCAAGTGGTTAGAGCGTTGGACTAGCAAGTTCAAATCCCCGAGCTGGCAAGGTACAACTCTGTCGTTCTGCCCCTGAACAGGCAGTTAACCCACTGTTCCTAGACCGTCATTGAAAATAAGAAATTTGTTCTTAACTGACTTGCCTGGTTAAATAAAGGTAAAATTAAAAATGTAAAATGACACGTTGACCATTTGAATCAGCTGTGTAGTGCTAGGGCAAAAACAGGACCAGGATTGAGAACCAGTACAGTACAGGATTCCTTCTTTTCACTCAGTCATTTAGGTTAGTATTGTGGAGTAACTACAATGTTGTTGATCCTTAGTGTTCTCCTATCACAGCCATTAAACTCTGTAACTGTTTTAAAGTCACCATTGGCCTCATTGTGAAATCCCAGAGCAGTTTCCTTCCTCTCCGGCAACTGAATTAAGAAGGAAACCTGTATATTTGTAGTGGCTAGGTGTATTGACACTCCATCCAAAGTGTAATTAATAACTTCACCATGCTCAAAGGGATATTCAAAACTTGCTTTTAAATGTTTACCCATCTACGAATAGGTGTCCTTCTTTGCGAGGCATTGAAAAACCTCCCTGGTTGTGGTTGAATCTGTGTTTGAAACTCACTGCTCGACTGAGGGACCTTACAGATACTTGTGTGAGGTACAGAGATGAGGTAGTCATTCAACAACCATGTTAAACACTGTTATGGTAAAGTCCATGCAATTTATTATGGGACTTGTTAAGCAAATTTCTACTCCTGAACTTATTTAGGCTTGCCATAACAAAAGGGTTTGAACACTTATTGACTCATTTCAGCTTTTCATTTTTAATGAACTAGTAAATATTTATAAAACATAATCCCACTTTGACATTATGAGGTATTGTGTGTAGGTCAGTGACGCAAAATCTCAATTTAATAAATTTTAAATTTAGGCTGTAACACAACAACATGTGGAAAAAGTCAAGAGGTGTGAATCATTTCTGAAGGCTCTGTAAATATCAACTGTTTAGCATTTAGCAAGAAACACAAACACAGACTGGAGAAGCACAGACACAGACTGGGAAACACAGACTGGAGAAACACAAACACAGACTGAAGAAACACAAACACAGACTGGAGAAACACAAACACAGACTGGAGAAACACAGACACAGACTGGAGAAACACAGACTGGAGAAACACAAACACAGACTGAAGAAACACAAACACAGACTGAAGAAACACAGACACAGACTGGAGAAACACAGACACAGACTGGAGAAACACAGACTGGAGAAACACAGACACAGACTGGAGAAACACAGACAGACTGGAGAAACACAGACACAGACTGGAGAAACACAGACACAGACTGGAGAAACACAGACACAGACTGGAGAAACACAGACAAACACAGACTGAAGAAACACAGACACAGACTGGAGAAACACAAACACAGACTGGAGAAACACAAACACAGACTGGAGAAACACAGACACAGACTGGAGAAACACAGACAGACTGGAGAAACACAGACAGACTGGAGAAACACAGACACAGACTGGAGAAACACAGACTGGAGAAACACAAACTGAAGAAACACAAACACAGACTGAAGAAACACAGACTGGAAAAACACAGACTGGAGAAACACAGACAGACTGAAGAAACACAGACACAGACTGGAGAAACACAGACACAGACTGGAGAAACACAGACAGACTGGAGAAACACAGACAGACTGGAGAAACACAGACACAGACTGGAGAAACACAGACAGACTGGAGAAACACAGACACAGACTGGAGAAACACAGACTGGAGAAACACAAACACAGACTGAAGAAACACAAACACAGACTGAAGAAACACAGACACAGACTGGAGAAACACAGACAGACTGGAGAAACACAGACACAGACTGGAGAAACACAGACAGACTGGAGAAACACAGACACAGACTGGAGAAACATAGACACAGACTGGAGAAACACAGACAGACTGGAGAAACACAGACACAGACTGGAGAAACACAGACACAGACTGGAGAAACACAGACACAGACTGGAGAAACACAGACACAGACTGGAGAAACACAGACACAGACTGGAGAAACACAGACAGACTGGAGAAACACAGACACAGACTGGAGAAACACAGACAGACTAGAGAAACACAGACACAGACTGGAGAAACACAAACAAACACAGACTGAAGAAACACAGACACAGACTGGAGAAACACAGACAGACTGGAGAAACACAGACACAGACTGGAGAAACACAGACACAGACTGGAGAAACACAGACACAGACTGGAGAAACACAAACAAACACAGACTGAAGAAACACAGACACAGACTGGAGAAACACAAACACAGACTGGAGAAACACACACACAGACTAGAGAAACACAGACACAGACTGGAGAAACACAGACACAGACTGGAGAAACACAGACTGGAGAAACACAAACACAGACTGAAGAAACACAAACACAGACTGAAGAAACACAGACACAGACTGGAGAAACACAAACACAGACTGGAGAAACACAGACACAGACTGGAGAAACACAGACAGACTGGAGAAACACAGACACAGACTGGAGAAACACAGACACAGACTGGAGAAACACAGACAGACTGGAGAAACACAGACACAGACTGGAGAAACACAGACTGGAGAAACACAGACACAGACTGGAGAAACACAAACACAGACTTGAGAAACACAGACAGACTGGAGAAACACAGACTCAGACTGGAGAAACACAGACTGGAGAAACACAAACACAGACTTGAGAAACACAGACAGACTGGAGAAACACAGACTCAGACTGGAGAAACACATACTGGAGAAACACAAACACAGACTTGAGAAACACAGACAGACTGGTGAAACACAGACTCAGACTGGAGAAACACAGACACAGACTGGAGAAACACAGACTGGAGAAACACAGACTGGAGAAACACAGACACAGACTGGAGAAACACAGACACAGACTGGAGAAACACAGACTGGGGAAACACAGACTGGAGAAACACAGACTGGGGAAACACAGACTGGAGAAACACAGACTGGAGAAACACAGACTGGAGAAACACAGACACAGACTGGAGAAACACAGACACAGACTGGAGAAACACAGACACAGACTGGAGAAACACAGACACAGACTGGAGAAACACAGACTGGAGAAACACAGACTGGAGAAACACAGACACAGACTGGAGAAACACAGACACAGACTGGAGTAACACAGACACAGACTGGAGAAACACAGACAGACTGGAGAAACACAGACACAGACTGAAGAAACACAAACACAGACCGAAGAAACACAGACACAGACTGGAGAAACATAGACACAGACTGGAGAAACACAATGAGAAGAAAGAAAGCAAGAACGAATGAACGAAAGAAGAGACACACACCGGTTTGAGAGGACAGACACAAGACAGTTCCTCAGAAGGGAGGAGAAGACGGAGTGAGGAAAGGAGGATAGGACCATCAGCCCACACCAGGACCCGGACCAGGACCCGGCATACCCTTGTGGTGATAGCTTATCCAGCCAGCCACAGATGATGGGTTCAGTCTGCTCAGAGAGAGATGTGTAGCTGGCGTAGGGGGATATCGTCTGGTCCTCATCTGGCTCCGACGGGTACAGGTTGGAGGGTAAGGAGAGGCAGCGAGGGGGTGGTGCTGCCTCTCCTACTGTGCTGTAGCCCTGGGACTCACTGTGGAGGGCGTGGGACAGACGTTGGGCCCAGGAGAGTTTGGGTGTCCTACAGTGTAAAGACAGTCTCCACAATTGATTGATGCATTTGTAATAACCTTGACTCTAGCCGCTTTACGTTTCTCTAGTGTAAGAATACGGTGTCTGATAGCAGGTACCAACATTGGATTGAAAAGATGGAGAACATGGAACATTTTAAATCTACAGTAGACCATTTTCTGTCTATGGCTGTAGTCAGAGTTGTGTGAGAAGATGTTAAATTGGAAAGCCTGAAGTATTATCCACTCCTCTAGAAACAATAATCTTACCCATGATCCTCTCTGTGCTTCTCTTCCTCCTTTCTTGTCATTCTGGTCTTTCCTTCACTGTTGGTCCTTTCCGCCTTTGAGAACACAACATGGATAACACATTCATCAATGTCAGGAGAGCCAAAGTGACCACAAACACTAAACACAATATAACTCTGATGGGTTCTCGTAACCTGATAACAGACTCAGGTCCTGATGGGTTCTCGTAACCTGATAACAGACTCAGGTCCTTTTCCAAATGGCCCCCTATTCTCTATATGGCCCCCTATTCTCTATATAGTGCACTACTTGGACCCTTTTCAGACACCATTTGATGTTTTCCTGGAAAGCCTATGGGGCTCTGGTCAAACGTAGAGCACTGTATAGAGAATAGTGTGCCGTTTGTGACACATCCTCAGAGTCCCAGTCTCACCTCAGAGTGCTGCAGTGGTCGTCTGGTCTGGAAGACTGTTTCACAGTAGGGACTGATCTCCTCCTCTGGGTCCTCCATGGGGACTGTGGTGGAGGAAGATTATAAGCCTTGATATAATATATTATTTAAAAAAGGTTTATATATGATTATAACCAGTTATAAAAGCATTTAAACTGTATGCTCAAGTGTAAGCGAAAAAGTAACATTTTAGCAATGCAAAACTCTAATGATCTTGATAAAAAAAAAATTAAACAGGTCAAGAGTCATTTATAGGCCTGAATGACACGTCCATATAAGGTGTTACTAAACCATCTGTACGGTTACTTTCAGAAAGTGATGTGTAAGACTTACCTCCGTGGGACGATTCACGAGAGTTGTTCCTTAAAGTGCTGCAGACACACAACACAAAGCATTAGATACACAATACTGTCTGTCTGTCTGTGTCGCTCTCTCTCTCTCTGTGTCTCTCCCCCTCTCTCTCTGTCTGTCTCTCTCTCTCTGTCTCTCTCTCTCCCCCTCTCTCTCTCCCCCTCTCTCTGTCTCTGTGTGTCTCTCTCCCTCTCTCTCTCTGTGTCTGTCTCTCTCTCTCTCTGTGTCTGTCTCTCTCTCTGTCTCTCTCTCTCTCTCCCCCTCTCTCTCTCTCTGTGTCTGTCTCTCTCTCTCTCTGTCTCTCTCTCCCCCTCTCTCTCTCTCCCCCTCTCTCTCTCTCTCTCTGTGTCTGTCTCTCTCTCTCTCTCTCTCTCTCCCCCTCTCTCTCTCTGTCTCTCTCTCTCGACGGAGGCCTATATTCCTACTTTATTAGGTATACGATGTTAAAGTCAGACGTTGACCTACCTATTTCTTTCAGGAGAGGTGTGGATCTCTGGCCGTGGGGGTGTTTGAGGAGCGTTGCAGGGAATCCGTCCACTACTAGCTGCCGTGCCAGGTGAAGTGCCACAGTAGATCTCATTGGAGACCATCTCCATCGGGGAGCCGGGAGGGGAAGTGGTCAAAGAGGGGAATCCAGTGTCGTCATAGTTACAAGGGGATGAGGGAGGTGTAGTTGTCATGCACTGGTCCTGGTTTTGTTCAGTCCTTCCACCAGATGATGGTGGTGTGGATGTAGGTCCACTAAACATGGCTGGAGGGGTACCTCGGTTCAGCCGAGGGGGAACAGGGGGCAGGGGACCTCCAGAGTCTGAGGAGTTACTCAGCCTCCTCTCTCTCAGGCTTAGGCTGTGTCTCAGGGCAGGGGTAGGTGTAGGGTTAGGGGCAGGGTTAGGGGCAGGCCCCACCACCACTGTGTCAGTGTTAAATTCTCCTGAAGCCAAACCTTCCAATATGGTGAAGCAGAGAGATTCCTGAGAAGGTTTCCTGGTTAGGGTTAGAACCAGGGGATCTGGTGGTGTCAGTGATGCGGGACAGGAGAGAAACCGGGCGGGTTCTGTTTTGTGTATGTAGAATACCGTTCTAGGTTTTGGAACCGGTTTTATGACAACATTCCCATTGTACTGCTGCTGTTCTGACCCGGAGTTCATCAACATGGATGGAATGTTAGGAACAGAACTATTCCAGAAAGCTTCAAACGGAATATCCCCTGTTTCGCCCCCTTGGTCAGACCTCGGCCCTCCTGATTGGATGGGTGTGGAATTAATGTCAGACTCAGACTGACAACGGTCCAATAAGGGCTCTAATGGCTCCGGAATCGACTGATTCTGATTGGTAGCCCTCTGAATGTGCTGGACCAGCCTCAGTATTCTCTTCCTGTGTCCGGTGGCAGTTACACCCAGCTGGATGAGAGCTCCATTGTCTAGGTGGCTGAGGTCCCTGGCCAAGAGGAAGCCAGACTGGCGGAAGGTCTTCAGGTATCGCTCCAGGTGGATCGCAGCCAACAGGGTCTCAACGTCCGTGTTTCTATCCATTGTTGCCATAACAACGTACATACATGAGCTTGGAGGGGGCCTTCAGCTGCTGTGGTCAAGACGATGTCCATCATGGACCTACACAGGGAGACTCCTCTCCATCTGAAATGAACAACAATATAATTGGTTCATGTTGAGTTAGTGTTCCAACTGGTCAATTGTTCTGACAAAATAACTAATTCACTACATTCCCTTACTATAATTCAAATCAAAGTTTATTCATCATATGCACAGGATACAGTGTGTGTAAACGGGCACAGTGAAATTCTCACAGAGTAACACTGTAAACATGTACTAAACATCATCACTGAAATGGACTGAAATGGCATCACCACTGAAATGGACTGAAATGGCATCACCACTGAAATGGACTGAAATGGCATCACCACTGAAATGGACTGAAATGGCATCACCACTGAAATGGAAGACCACTGAAATGGCATCACCACTGAAAGGGACTGAAATGGCATCACCACTGAAATGGAAGACCACTGAAATGGCATCACCACTGAAATGGAAGACCACTGAAATGGCATCACCACTGAAATGGACTGAAATGGCATCACCACTGAAATGGACTGAAATGGCACCCCCACTGAAATGGAAGACCACTGAAATGGCATCACCACTGAAATGGACTGAAATGGCATCACCACTGAAATGGAAGACCACTGAAATGGCATTATCATGACCTTTCCACAGCAGGTGACCAGCCATCTTCCAGCCAGCCACTTAAAATCACAGATGTGGAACAAAGACTGATGTCATTGAACACACAAACACGTGATTGTTCAGTTTTAAGACGGGCTTGTAAAGTTAGCATGGCTGAGGAGAGAAAGCAGGCAGGGAAGGAAGTAGGGGGTTATGGCACCAGCTGACCAGGAAGAAGGAAGTAGGGTGTTATGGCACCAGCTGACCAGGAAGAAGGAAGTAGGGTGTTATGGCACCAGCTGACCAGGAAGAAAGAAGTAGGGGGTTATGGCACCAGCTGACCAGGAAGAAAGAAGTAGGGGGTTATGGCACCAGCTGACCAGGGAAAAGGAAGTAGGGGGTTATGGCACCAGCAGACCAGGAAGAAGGAAGTAGGGGGTTATGGCACCAGCAGACCAGGGAAAAGGAAGTAGGGGGTTATGGCACCAGCAGACCAGGGAAAAGGAAGTAGGGGGTTATGGCACCAGCTGACCAGGAAGAAGGAAGTAGGGGGTTATGGCACCAGCAGACCAGGGAAAAGGAAGTAGGGGGTTATGGCACCAGCTGACCAGGAAGAAGGAAGTAGGGGGTTATGGCATGAATAGAGATGAATAGACAGCATGAGAAAAATCTAATAAGGTAACATGTGAAAACTGCAATTATGTAATGAATTATGAAAATTCATTGAAGGTGTGTACCATTTAGTTTACGACAAGGCACCATTTTAAAGTGTATTCTTATTCAACATGTATGCAATAATGTAAATGATACAAGTAATGGAGAAACAACGTACAGTGTCCAGGGATACCCCTCCCTAGCTGCAGGCGGTTGTACTGCGTGTCAGGTTTGGGTGCACAGCTCTTTGAAAGCCTTGGTAGAAACACTTCCTGTAAAAGCTTGGAATGCGTTAAGTTTTAATGGCTACTTTTCCCTGGCTGGTGTGTGTGTGTTAGACCTGGGTTCAAATACCATTTGAAATCGTTCAAATGCCTTGACCATTTGCTCTAGCCTGCCTGGAGTCCCATAATGGGTAGGGTTTGCAGTTATGGGACTATTCTATTGGTTTATTAAGCCAAACATGCTCAATCAAGCACAGATAAAGTATTTCAAATGATTTCAAATAGTATTTTAACCCAGGTTTGGAGTGTGTGTCCCTGTGGGTGACTCAGCTTGGGAACCTAGTCAGAACTAAAGAGAATCTCAAGGCTGACTGGGGCAGTTTGCCAGCCTTGTGAGGGGGAGGTACACAGCACAGCACATAACACATTCGAACAGAGTTTAGGATAGAAAATAGTAATTTATGAGGCCTTGGACAGATTAAGACAGATTCTTATTAAATTAGTTATGGGCACCAGAACAGAATGTGAAGACTTCCAACAGAGCTACAGATGTCTGTAGGAACTATCTTTGAACTAAAGTGTGGTTTGTGTAGAGGGAGGAGGACGCCATTGAACATACTGTACACGTACACAATCATTTTCCCACTTCATTGCTCATCTTGCCACATCTCTTCCTCTGTTATGACTTGCATTCAGCAACCTAAGCAGAAGTTGTGGCCTGGCTGTTACGTTGGTATGTCACACTTCCTGTTTCCTGGTAGTTTAATGTGGGAAAGGAGTTCATCTGAATCCTTGTAATCTGGTCAAATCGTTAGATACATCTAGGTTAATAATGCTGTGAGGTTGCTAATTCAGTTCCATTACAGCCGCCATGTTGCGGTTACATGGCAGCCAGGTAATCATCACAATACCTTTTGCAGTGGGAAGTGGGATGGGAGGGACAATATCCTCTCTCCCATTTCCATCCCTCCGCTCTCTCCCTCCTGCTCTCAGCACCAGACCTGGGTTCAAATACTATTTGCAATCTTTCAAATACTTAATTAATATGTGCTTGATTGAGATTGCCTAGCTAAATGGACAAATAGAACAGTCCCCAAAACTGTAAACTCTGTCCAGCTGGTTCTCGAAGCAAGTTAGAGAAAATGCTCAAAGTATTTATTTAATTGATTTCAAATAGTATTTGAAACCAGGTCTGTTCTCAGCACAGAACCGGAGCCCTGTGTTTTCTCTGTGTGTATCAGTGGGCTGGAAGCAAAGGTTAACCTACAGAGTGGAGACAGAGGAAGCGAAGGATGTGACTCATAGACCTTTTTCAGGATCTTGCCTCCCATTCCCATTCCCATGCTGCCTGCTCCCATTCCCCTGCTTCCATTCCCATTCCCATGCTGCCTGCTCCCATTCCCATTCCCCTGCTGCCTGCTCCCATTCCCCTGCTCCCATTCCCCTGCTGCCTGCTCCCATTCCCCTGCTCCCATTCCCCTGCTGCCTACTCCCATTCCCATGCTGCCTGCTCCCATTCCCCTGCTTCCATTCCCATTCCCCTGCTCCCATTCCCCTGCTGCCTACTCCCATTCCCATTCCCCTGCTGCCTACTCCCATTCCCATGCTGCCTGCTCCCATTCCCATTCCCCTGCTGCCTACTCCCATTCCCATGCTGCCTGCTCCCATTCCCATTCCCCTGCTGCCTACTCCCATTCCCATGCTGCCTGCTCCCATTCCCATGCTCCCATTCCCCTGCTGCCTGCTCCCATTCCCCTGCTGCCTGCTCCCATTCCCATGCTGCCTGCTTCCATTCCCCTGCTCACTGCTCGCTCCCATTCCCCTGCTCACTGCTCCCATTCCCCTGCTGCCTGCTCCCATTCCCCTGCTGCCTGCTCCCTGCTGCCTGCTCCCTGCTTCCATCCATGGTGAGAGACATTGTGCCGACCCGACTCAACCCAAACCTGACTGGATGCATAACAAGGCCAGCCCAGTACAGTTCGGCTCAGCACGGCATGCCTCAGTAATCTGTAAATGATACGAGTATGGCTGCCATCGGACTGTACTCTACATGGCAAAACAGTAGTGTGTAGTTTCAGTAGTTAGCTACACCGCTACATGGTAAAACAGTAGTGTGTAGTTCCAGTAGTTAGCTACATGGTAAAACAGTAGTGTGTAGTTTCAGTAGTTAGCTACATGGTAAAACAGTAGTGTGTAGTTTCAGTAGTTAGCTACACCGCTACATGGTAAAACAGTAGTGTGTAGTTCCAGTAGTTAGCTACATGGTAAAACAGTAGTGTGTATTTCCAGTAGTTAGCTACATGGTAAAACAGTAGTGTGTAGTTCCAGTAGTTAGCTAAACCGCTACATGGTAAAACAGTAGTGTGTAGTTTCAGTAGTTAGCTACACCGCTACATGGTAAAACAGTAGTGTGTAGTTCCAGTAGTTAGCTACATGGTAAAACAGTAGTGTGTAGTTCCAGTAGTTAGCTAAACCGCTACATGGTAAAACTGTAGTGTGTAGTTCCAGTAGTTAGCTACATGGTAAAACAGTAGTGTGTTGTTCCAGTAGTTAGCTAAACCGCTACATGGTTAAACAGTAGTGTGTAGTTCCAGTAGTTAGCTACATGGTAAAACAGTAGTGTAGTTCCAGTAGTTAGCTACATGGTAAAACAGTAGTGTAGTTCCAGTAGTTAGCTACATGGTAAAACAGTAGTGTGTAGTTCCAGTAGTTAGCTACACTGCTACATGGTAAAACAGTAGTGTAGTTCCAGTAGTTAGCTACATGGTAAAACAGTAGTGTGTAGTTCCAGTAGTTAGCTACACTGCTACATGGTAAAACAGTAGTGTAGTTCCAGTAGTTAGCTGCACCGCTACATGGTAAAACAGTAATGAACTACTGAAAACACTACCTATGTTCGAATTTAGTTCAACTACCACCAAGTGTAACAGTTGTTAAAGTACTATGTGAATTTCACCAGGTTCATATATTAATATGTCGTGTTGATTTGTTATTATGCATGCCTGCATCCTGGGAGTAGGGGAGTGTGTACTTACGTTTTGTCCTGCGGTGCTCGTGCTCACATCATTTTGATGCAATGAGAGAGGTAGGCACGCTTTTACTGTCTTCAGAAAAGTTTGATTCTTTTAAGTACAAAGTCATACACAGTGTTTTGTTTATGAATAATGATGTATATTTAGAGGTTACTCATAAGTGGATGGTATTGTTAAGATGCACTTGCGATTGTACTTTTTAGGATGATATCAACATTCTGAATTCAACATGTGGTTAATAGCTAGCTAAGGTATTAGCAGGCTACTGTATGTGTGAACGATGGCTAGCTCCTCGAATGATCCCAGTCCCTCCTATTGTGTATCTGTTGTAGAAAGAGGCGACGATTCTCAGAACATAATGTTGCTCTACAAATGTTTTATTTCCTTTTGGATGCAGATGCAGGATGCAGAGAGTGAATTCTGCTGAATTAAAACTACCTGATCTCCAAAGTCCCACGTCTAGTCTCAATCAACCACACACAACGCAGAGTTACAGCGGTGCAGTATAGCACCGGTTACACAAGCTACTGCTGAATATAGTTAAACGTCCACCAAGCTACTCTTAAATATAGATAACCTACTAGTTGAACTGCATGTGGTTCACGACTCCCCAACACTGCTTCCAAGTCCCCTCCATGCAAGGCCAAAGGAGTGATGACTGGGGGAGGGTTGTAGATGAAGCAACTCAGTAGTAAATGGACATTCTCATACTGGCCTCCTTCAGCAGGAGAGAAAGTGAGAGCTGCTGATCACTGAGATTAACAGAGGAGGAGAGATCTGAAGGGGACACTGAGATTAACAGAGGAGGAGAGATCTGAAGGGGACACTGAGATTAACAGAGGAGGAGAGATCTGAAGGGGACACTGAGATTAACAAGGAGGAGAGATCTGAAGGGGACACTGAGATTAACAGAGGAGGAGAGATCTGAAGGGGACACTGAGATTAACAGAGGAGGAGAGATCTGAAGGGGACACTGAGATTAACAAGGAGGAGAGATCTGAAGGGGACACTGAGATTAACAGAGGAGGAGAGATCTAAAGGGATCACTGAGATTAACAGTGGAGGAGAGATCTGAAGGGGACACTGAGATTAACAGAGGAGGAGAGATCTGAAGGGGACACTGAGATTAACAGAGGAGGAGAGATCTGAAGGGGACACAGATTATGAAGAGGAACGGGGAGTTTTGTTCAATCACTAGATACAATATCTTTAATATGCTGCCAAACATACCCTTGTAAAACTGACCATCCTACCAATCCTCGACTTTGGCGATGTCATTTACAAAATAGCCTCCAATACCCTACTCAACAAATTGGATGCAGTCTATCACAGTGCAATCCGTTTTGTCACCAAAGCCCCATATACTACCCACCATTGCGACCTGTACGCTCTCGTTGGCTGGCCCTCGCTTCATACTCGTCGCCAAACCCACTGGCTCCATGTCATCTACAAGACCCTGCTAGGCAAAGTCCCCCCTTATCTCAGCTCGCTGGTCACCATAGCATCTCCCACCTGTGGCACACACTCCAGCAGGTATATCTCTCTAGTCACCCCCAGAACCAATTCTTTCTTTGGCCGCCTCTCCTTCCAGTTCTCTGCTGCCAATGACTGGAACGAACTACAAAAATCTCTGAAACTGGAAACACTTATCTCCCTCCCTAGCTTTAAGCACCAACTGTCAGAGCAGCTCACAGATTACTGCACCTGTACATAGCCCACCTATAATTTAGCCCAAACAACTACCTCTTTCCCAACTGTATTTAATTTTAATTTATTTATTTATTTTGCTCCTTTGCACCCCATTATTTTTATTTCTATTTTGCACATTCTTCCATTGCAAAACTACCATTCCAGTGTTTTACTTGCTATATTGTATTTACTTTGCCACCATGGCCTTTTTGCCTTTACCTCCCTTCCCACCTCATTTGCTCACATTGTATATAGACTTGTTTATACTGTATTATTGACTGTATGTCTGTTTTACTCCATGTGTAACTCTGTGTCGTTGTATCTGTCGAACTGCTTTGCTTTATCTTGGCCAGGTCGCAATTGTAAATGAGAACTTGTTCTCAACTTGCCTACCTGGTTAAATAAAGGTGTTCTCAACTAGTCTACCTGGTTAAATAAAGGTGTTCTCAACTAGTCTACCTGGTTAAATAAAGGTGTTCTCAACTGGCCTACCTGGTTAAATAAAGGTGTTCTCAACTGGCCTACCTGGTTAAATAAAGGTGTTCTCAACTAGTCTACCTGGTTAAATAAAGGTGTTCTCAACTAGCCTACCTGGTTAAATAAAGGTGTTCTCAACTAGCCTACCTGGTTAAATAAAGGTGTTCTCAACTAGCCTACCTGGTTAAATAAAGGTGTTCTCAACTAGCCTACCTGGTTAAATAAAGGTGTTCTCAACTGGCCTACCTGGTTAAATAAAGGTGTTCTCAACTAGCCTACCTGGTTAAATAAAGGTGTTCTCAACTAGCCTACCTGGTTAAATAAAGGTGTTCTCAACTAGCCTACCTGGTTAAATAAAGGTGTTCTCAACTAGCCTACCTGGTTAAATAAAGGTGTTCTCAACTAGCCTACCTGGTTAAATAAAGGTGTTCTCAACTTGCCTACCTGGTTAAATAAAGGTGTTCTCAACTAGTCTACCTGGTTAAATAAAGGTGTTCTCAACTTGCCTACCTGGTTAAATAAAGGTAAAATAAATAAATAAATAAAATAAATAGTCAACTCCTGACAAAACATGGGGAGTTTTTTTTTTTTTACAGTGACTAGTCCGTTTTAAATAACCTGAATGTAGTTCCTGTTTCGCCTGCAACAAACAAACAAAATCAGGCCTTTGCTTCATCTCTCTCCAATTCAATAGTCTTCATCTCTCTCCTCTTCTCCCCTGTCCATAGTACTTATCTGGGCTAGAGATCTGGGCTCTGTCAGAGCTACAGAAAACACAGGATACAGCTGTCACTCACACACTGGAGGAAAACAGAGACGCCCCACCCTCCTCTAGTGGTAGGATGACAGGAAACTGAAGTGTTGTAGGCTAGCAGAGGTGGTAGGATGGTGGTCATCTGTGATAGTAGCTGAATTATTTTCAGTTCCCATAACATCTGTATGTCAGGCTACTGTACTGAAAGGAGGGTTGGGAAGGGAGGAACAAAATAGCCTCCCCCTGATTTCAAATGATCTTAATCAAAAAATGATGTCATTCAAAACTAACATTATCATTTTTTTGGGTGGGGGGGGTAACCATCTCACAGAGTGTGACTTTAAAATATATTTCAAACTCTCAGCGCATTATGCAATGAATCAGCTTTTCATTTTTACACTCGGAGACAGACAGTTTGCGTCATTCACACAAATCTAAAATGTCCTTCCCTTTTTCATTATTGCAGACCTCATAACGTCTCACACAAGACAACATGCAGCTACGAACCCAGTCTTAGTGGAAACTTTTGTCTGCATGAAGAGGTCATGACAGTATCCCCTTCCCTGTTTACAGTAGTGGTCATGTGGTTACATTTAGCCAACTAAAATTCTATTTCAAGTTGTCCTATTCAGGACTCTGTTTACAGTACAGAGTCAATCGTTTCTCAGAGCTTGTCGGTGTCTCTCTGTCTGACATTAGCTCGTACAAATGTAAATTGCTTTACATAAAAGCATCTGAAGAAATTAATATCTTGACAGACTTACTGGGTTCATTTGTTCTTAATTGCAACTAAGCCATGTTAACAGCTAGGCACCATGAGTTCTGACCACAAATCCAGTCCCTGGCAACACTTTACATTACAGAGAGATTGGCTGCTGTCTTTTTCTTATGGACTTTAATTCATTATGTTACCACGAAGTAATGCTTTGCAAAATCAAGCATGTTGATAGGCAAAATAACAGTGACTGAGAAGGCTGTAAGTGATTCACTGGTATGTTCTAGTGGTCTGAATGTAAAGGAACAAACAACAACCGTACTCTCACCCTTAACGGTCTGACGTTAGTCTACATGATGACGCCACCCTAGGTAAACAGGAAGTTACATGGAAAGGGGACTCAACAACATTGTGAAAGAAAATATGCAATATGCCTCAGAGGTTCAAACCTCATGGGGTTCAAACCTTTTTTGGCCCACAACCCTATTTTGATATCTGAAAAAATTCTCCCGACCCCAACCATAAGAATATTTGGGTCTGTGACAGCCAATTAAAAAACATTCTATCAGTACTTCTGGTTGTCTTCTCAACTCACCATCACATACTGGTAATGTGGGGCTGTGACAGCCAATTAAAAAACATTCTATCAGTACTTCTGGTTGTCTTCTCAACTCACCATCACATACTGGTAATGTGGGGCTGTGACAGCCAATTAAAAAACATTCTATCAGTACTTCTGGTTGTCTTCTCAACTCACCATCACATACTGGTAATGTGGGGCTGTGACAGCCAATTAAAAAACATTCTATCAGTACTTCTGGTTGTCTTCTCAACTCACCATCACATACTGGTAATGTGGGGCTGTGACAGCCAATTAAAAAACATTCTATCAGTACTTCTGGTTGTCTTCTCAACTCACCATCACATACTGGTAATGTGGGGCTGTGACAGCCAATTAAAAAACATTCTATCAGTACTTCTGGTTGTCTTCTCAACTCACCATCACATACTGGTAATGTGGGGCTGTGACAGCCAATTAAAAAACATTCTATCAGTACTTCTGGTTGTCTTCTCAACTCACCATCACATACTGGTAATGTGGGGCTGTGACAGCCAATTAAAAAACATTCTATCAGTACTTCTGGTTGTCTTCTCAACTCACCATCACATACTGGTAATGTGGGTCTGTGACAGCCAATTGCATATTAGTCTGGCAATGCATCTTCTCTCACCACCACTAATGAGATGGGCGTGGCTTGATGTCGGGTCGGAGCTTCTCAAAGTCAGGGGGGGCGTGGTCGACAGTGAGCACCTCATCTCTGCTGTCACATCCTACCTGGATTGATATTTGGGTTTTTAATGCAGGCGAGAGAACCGAGTTCAGCTTCACACAGCTATGAAGGGTACAATGAGTTTTATGGTGCTTTCAAGACAACTGGGAACTCGTAAGAAATAAGAGATCAAATCATGACGTCGGAATGTTAGAGCTCTAAAAAGAGGCCAGAGTTCCGGAGTTGGAATTCTCAGTTGGATGACCATTCTAATTCTTTTCCAGAGTTACAAGTTGTCTTGAACAAGCAGAAGTCATGCTGGATTGACAGCCGGGCCAATGTATTCAACCTTTTCAGGCCCATGGTGTTGCATGTGAATGTTTGTTCTTTTAAGCTTGGAAAAGAGACCCTTAAACCCAGAGTTGGACCACACACCCTCTCCACCGAATGGCAGGGGAAGCAAAATAGTGATTGCTTTGCAACGCTTGGTAGTTAGACTAATTCCTTCCAAACCCCTTATTGTTGAATTTGCCATTTCCAACTTGTTTTGTAATGTTTATCTCCAAAGGCCGATGAGCATCGCTACGTTTCCGAGTTGGGTAACCGTTCAAAACGATCATTCCCAGTAGGAGCTTGTTTTTCCCCCCACCCAGAGTTCCCAGTTGTCTTGAATGCAGCATTAATGCCCAGAGAAAGACAGCAGGGTATTCCCTTTCAGTCAGGAACCAAAACTCCTCAGTAGTGACCAGTGACTGCATTCGGTCATACGACAGCTCGATCAGCTGTCCACTTTCACATACGGGCATACGGGCATGTCAACTGAGCCAGGATCACAGTCAAACAGATCGGGAAGTAGGTTCCAAGGTGCTCTTCGAAGCGTTGGAAGTGAGCAGTCATCACTGGTGTGGGACACTTACTGATGTTGTTGTCTGTTAGAAATATGCCAAGGGAAGGGGGCGTGGTTAACTTTTGAAAGACTCTCCAATGAGAATGATTCCCTCTGGGTACACTGATTTGGTCACTCGTCTGTAGAATGTTTCTGTATTTTCCCTGAATGCTTGCATTCAGTTTGTTCAGTTACATAGGCAAGCAGACATTTTATTTTTTATTACACAGAAAGTCAACCAAGTCTTTATTTTTTTACATCCATTGTTCCCCCTCGATAACCACCAAGCCGCGGTGTGAAAGAACATGGTCATGCTCTGATCCCATATCTCCACACAAAAGACAGTACTGTGCAGCCGTCTTCATCGACCTTGCCAAGGCTTTCGACTCTGTCAATCACCATATTCTTATCGGCAGACTCAGTAGCCTCGGTTTTTCTGATGACTGCCGTGCCTGGTTCACCAACTACTTTGCAGACAGAGTTCAGTGTGTCAAATCGGAGGGCATGCTGTCCGGTCCTCTGGCAGTCTCTATGGGGGTGCCACAGGGTTCAATTCTCGGGCCGACTCTTTTCTCTGTATATATCAATGATGTTGCTCTTGCTGCGGGCGATTCCCTGATCCACCTCTACGCAGACGACACCATTCTATATACTTCCGGCCCGTCCTTGGACACTGTGCTATCTAACCTCCAAACGAGCTTCAATGCCATACAACACTCCTTCCGTGGCCTCCAAATGCTCTTAAACGCTAGTAAAACCAAATGCATGCTTTTCAACCTGACTAGCATCACCACCCTGGATGGTTCCGACCTTGAATATGTGGACATCTACAAGTACCTAGGTGTCTGGCTAGACTGTAAACTCTCCTTCCAGACTCATATCAAACATCTCCAATCGAAAATCAAATCTAGAGTCGGCTTTCTATTCCGCAACAAAGCCTCCTTCACTCACGCCGCCAAACTTACCCTAGTAAAATTCACTATCCTACCGATCTTCGACTTCGGCGATGTCATCTACAAAATGGCTTCCAATACTCTACTCAGCAAACTGGATGCAGTTTATCACAGTGCCATCCGTTTTGTTACTAAAGCACCTTATACCACCCACCACTGCGACCTGTATGCTCTAGTCGGCTGGCCCTCGCTACATATTCGTCGCCAGACCCACTGGCTCCAGGTCATCTACAAGTCCATGCTAGGTAAAGCTCCGCCTTATCTCAGTTCACTGGTCACGATGGCAACACCCACCCGTAGCACGCGCTCCAGCAGGTGTATCTCACTGATCATCCCTAAAGCCAACACCTCATTTGGCCGACCTTTTGTTCCAGTTCTCTGCTGCCTGTGACAGGAACGAATTGCAAAAATCGCTGAAGTTGGAGACTTATCTCCCTCACCAACTTCAAACATCTGCTATCTGAGCAGCTAACCAATCGCTGCAGCTGTACATAGTCTACCGGTAAATAGCCCACCCATTTTTACCTACCTCATCCCCATTCTGTTTTTATTTATTTACTTTTCTGCTCTTTTGCACACCAGTATCTCTACCTGTACATGACCATCTGATCGTTTATCACTCCAGTGTTAATCTGCAAAATTGTAATTATTCACCTACCTCCTCATGCCTTTTGTACACAATGTATATAGACTCTTTTTTTTTCTACTGTGTTATTGACTTGTTAATTGTTTACTCCATGTGTAACTCTGTGTTGTCTGTTCACACTGCTATGCTTTATCTTGGCCAGGTCGCAGTTGCAAATGAGAACTTGTTCTCAACTAGCCTACCTGGTTAAATATATATATATTTTTTAAATTAATAAACAGTGGCGGCCTGTCATTCAGGGCAGGGTTTTGAGCCCCACGTGTTTAGCTAAAAAAAAATATGTTTTAAAGAGCTTGTTGCCTGTTTTGCATGTTATTTTGGCATTTATAGGGGTCACATATCAGTTTGCAAACTAAGTCAAAAAATAAAAATTGTTTTATTAAGTTGATAAAGCTGCATACAAACATGGTCTCTTTTTTGCTTTCTTGTGTAAGGCAGCTCCAAAATGTAGGTGTTTCAGCCTAGCTCAGTGCTTTCTGTGGTGGTGGGGCAGCCAGAAAAAACAGAGGGTTTGGTAATGTTCTCTAGTTGCACCGTGATTGGCTCAGTGTTCTGTCACTCATGGGGACACTAGGTCACTGCCAAGTCTAAGGGTAGAGCTCGAAAATTCAAGCCCCTTGGGTGCTGCTAGTGGTGTAAAGTACTTAAGTAAAAAATACTTTAAAATACTACTTAAGTCGTTTTTTAAAAATATATCTGTACTTCACTATTTATATTTTTGACAATTTTTACTTTTAATTCACTTCATTCCTAAAGAAAATGTACTTTTTACTCCATACATTTTCCCTGACACCCAAAAGTACTTGTTACATTTTGACAGTAAAATGGTCCAAATTCACACATTTATCAAGAGAACATACCTGGTTATCCCTACTGCTTCTCATCGGCGGACTCACTAAACACAAATGCTTCGTTTGTAATTTATGTCTGAGTGTTGGAGTGTGCCCCTAGCTATGCGTAACTAAATTTAATAAACAAGAAAATTGTGTCGTCTGGTTTGCTTAATTAATATAAGGAAATTGAAACTATTTATACTGTTTTACTTTTGATACTTAAGTACATTTTAGCAATTATATTTACTTTTGATACTTAAGTATATTTAAAACCAAATACTTTTACTCAAGCAATATTTTACTGGGTGACTTTTACTTGAGTCATTTTCTGTTAAGGTATCTTTACTTTTACTCAAGTATGACAA
Source organism: Oncorhynchus kisutch (assembly GCF_002021735.2). Taxonomy (NCBI): domain Eukaryota; kingdom Metazoa; phylum Chordata; class Actinopteri; order Salmoniformes; family Salmonidae; genus Oncorhynchus; species Oncorhynchus kisutch. The sequence continues at coordinate 60,361,696 of NC_034192.2, forward strand.
TTGGGTACTTTTCCCACCAGTGGTGGTTGCCATAGAGATACATTAGAAGTGCCCTTCCTAGAAGGCTCAAGGTCATTGGACACAGATAAAATGACGTCAAATCACGTTACATCTACCGTAGCTTTGATTGGACTGATCATGTCAACAACTGCGTTAGCTACTAAGCGTTACAAAGCAATCACTAGCCTGCTATTCAGTGATGGTGGGTGTGTGGTCCAAGTCTGGGTTTAAGGGTCTCTTTTCCAAGCTTAAAAAGGATAAACATTCAACAACATGGGCCAGAAACGTTTGAATACATTGGCCATGCTGTCAACCCAGTCTGCTGCATAAAAAAAAAAAATGGGTGTATCCATTACAGTGGGTGTATCCATTACAGTGGGTGTATCCATTACAGTGGGTGTATCCATTACAAGTGGGTGTATCCATTACAGTGGGTGTATACATTACAATGGCTGTATCCCCTACAGTGGGTGTATACATTACAATGGGTGTATCCCCTACAGTGGGTGTATCCATTACAGTGGGTGTATCCATTACAGTGGGTGTATCCATTACAGTGGGTGTATCCATTACAGTGGGTGTATACATTACAATGGGTGTATCCCCTACAGTGGGTGTATACATTACAGTGGGTGTATACATTACAATGGGTGTATCCCCTACAGTGGGTGTATTCACTACAGTGGGTGTATCCATTACAGTGGGTGTATTCATTACAGTGGGTGTATCCATTACAATGGGTGTATCCATTACAGTGGGTGTATTCATTACAGTGGGTGTATCCATTACAGTGGGTGTATCCATTACAGTGGGTGTATCCATTACAGTGGGTGTATCCCCTACAGTGGGTGTATCCACTACAGTGGGTGTATCCCCTACAGTGGGTGTATCCCCTACAGTGGGTGTATCCCCTACAGTGGGTGTATCCCCTACAGTGGGTGTATCCCCTACAGTGGGTGTATCCCCTACAGTGGGTGTATTCACTACAGTGGGTGTATCCATTACAGTGGGTGTATTCATTACAGTGGGTGTATTCATTACAGTGGGTGTATCCACTACAGTGGGTGTATCCACTACAGTGGGTGTATTCATTACAGTGGGTGTATTCATTACAGTGGGTGTATCCACTACAGTGGGTGCATCCACTACAGTGGGTGTATCCATTACAGTGGGTGTATATGGCATATGGAGACATATTCATAACTAGAGTGCAGAGTCCTGCCCTCCAACCCGCCCAAGATGGAGCCCCATCTGTGTAAAAGCCCACCATTCGATCCCATATGGAATCTTTTTTTCATCAATATGGCCACGCAGCACACTAGACAGCCAATATGGAATCTGTTTTTCATCAATATGGCCACGCAGCACACTAGACAGCCAATATGGAATCTGTTTTTCATCAATATTGCCACGCATCACACTGAACATCCCCTGTGCTGTTTCATGCTTGTGAATCGTGAGACAGAACAGTATGTCCTCGTGAGTAGAACCCCCAGACATGTATAGCAAACAGAAGTCAATGCATGGGCATCTTGGCCCTCACAGCTAACGTCCATTTGGAGAGCATGAGCTGGGGAGTTGAGTCGTTCATTCAGTTTCCTCTTGATTACTAGCTCCCCATCCAACCTGTAAGAGCTTGACAGGATCTACAGAGAATCATGGGAGAAACTCTCTAAATACAGTGGTGTAAAGTACCTAAGTAAAAAATACTTTAAACTACTACTTAAGTAATTTTTGGGGGTCTGTACTATTTATATTTTTTGACAACTTTTACTTTACTACATTCCTCCCCCAATTTTTTTAAACTTTTTACTCCATACATTTTCCCTGACACCCAAAAGTTACATGTTGAGTGTTTAGCAGGACAGGAAAATGGTCCTAGCCACACACTTATCAACAGAACACATGGTCATCCCTACTGCCTCTGATCTGGCAGACTCACTAAACACAAAATGTATCATTTGTAAATTATGTTTGAGTGCTGGTGTGTACCTCTGGCTATCTGTACATTTTAAAAAGCAAGAAAACGGTGCTTCCTGCTTTGCTTAATATAAGGAATTTGAAATGATTTATACTTTTATTTTTGGTACTTAATCTTGGAACTACCCATCCCGGATCCGGGAGAATTGTCATCAACTGACACTAATTAGCATAATGCAACGGACAAAAAAATATTACTAGAAAATATTCATATTCATGAAATCACAAGTGAAATATAGTGAAACACAGCTTAGCCTTTTTTAAATCACCCTGTCATCTCAGATTTTGAAATGATGCTTTACAACCAAAGCAAGACAAGCATTTGTGTAAGTTTATCGATAGCCTAGCATAGCATTATGTCCAGCTAGCAGCAGGAAGCTTGGTCACGAAAATCAGAAAAGCAATCAAATTAACCGTTTACCTTTGATGATCTTCGGATGTTTTCACTGACGAGACTCCCAGTTAGACAGAAAATGTTCCTTTTGTTCCATAAAGATTATTTTTATAGCCGAAATACCTCCGTTTGTTCTTCACGTTTGGTTGAGAAATCCACTGGAAACTGCGGTCACGACAACGCCGAAAAATATTCCAAATTAGATCCATAATATCGACAGAAACATGGCAAACGTTTTTTTATAATCAATCCTCAAGGTATTTTTCAAATATCTATTCGATAATATATCAACCGGGTCAGTTGGCTTCTTAGTAGGAGCGAGAGAAACAATGGCCGCATTTGTCTATTACGCACAAATCACTCAGAGCCACCAGCTGACCACTGATGCAATGTTGTCGCTCACGCTCATTTTTCTAAATAAAAGCCTGAAACTACAGTGGGGCAAAAAAGTATTTAGTCAGCCACCAATTGTGCAAGGTCTCCCACTTAAAAAGATGAGAGGCCTGTAATTTCCATCATAGGTACACTTCAACTATGACAGACAAAATGAGAAAAAAATAATCCAGAAGATCACATTGTAGGATTTTTAATGAATTTATTAGCAAATTATGGTGGAAAATAAGTATTTGGTCAATAACAAAAGTTTATCTCAATACTTTGTTATATTCCCTTTGTTGGCAATGACAGAGGTCAAACGTTTTCAGTCTTCATAAGGTTTTCACACACTGTTGCTGGTATTTTGGCCCATTCCTCCATGTAGATCTCCTCTAGAGCAGTGATGTTTTGGGGCTGTTGTTGGGCAACACGGACTTTCAACTCCCTCCAAAGATTTTCTATGGGGTTGAGATCTGGAGACTGGCTAGGCCACTCCAGGACCTTGAAATGCTTCTTACGAAGCCACTCCTTCGTTGCCCGGGCGGTGTGTTTGGGATCATTGTCATGCTGAAAGACCCAGCCACGTTTCATCTTCAATGCCCTTGCTGATGGAAGGAGGTTTTCACTCGAAAATCTCACGATACATGGCCCCATTAATTCTGTCCTTTACACGGATCAGTCGTCCTGGTCACTTTGCAGAAAAACAGCCCCAAAGCATGATGTTTCCACCCCCATGCTTCACAGTAGGTATGGTGTTCTTTGGATGCAACTCAGCATTCTTTGTCCTCCAAACACGACGAGTTGAGTTTGGTTTGATCTGATCATATGGCATTCTCCCAATCTTCTTCTGGATCATCCAAATGCTCTCTAGCAAACTTCAGACGGGCCTGGACATGTACTGGCTTAAGCAAGGGGACACGTCTGGCACTGCAGGATTTGAGTCCCTGGCGGCGTAGTGTGTTACTGATGGTAGGCTTTGTTACTTTGGTCCCAGCTCTCTGCAGGTCATTCACTAGGTCCCCCCGTGTGGTTCTGGGATTTTTGATCACCGTTCTTGAGATCATTTTGACCCCACGGGGTGAGATCCTGCGTGGAGCCCCAGATTGAGGGAGATTATCAGTGGTCTTGTATGTCTTCTATTTCCTAATAATTGCTCCCACAGTCGATTTCTTCAAACCAAGCTGCTTACCTATTGCAGATGCAGTCTTCCCAGCCTGGTGCAGGTCTACAATTTTGTTTCTGGTGTCCTTTGGTCTTGGCCATAGTGGAGTTTGGAGTGTGACTGTTTGAGGTTGTGGACAGGTGTCTTTTATACTGATAACAAGTTAAAACAGGTGCCATTAACACAGGTAACGAGTGGAGGACAGAGGAGCCTCTTAAAGAAGAAGTTACAGGTCTGTGAGAGCCAGAAATCTTGCTTGTTTGTAGGTGACCAAATACTTATTTTCCACCATAATTTGCAAATAAATTCATAAAAAATCCTACAATGTGATTTTCTGGATTAGTTTTCTCAGTTTGTCTGTCATAGTTGAAGTGTACCTATGATGAACATTACAGGCCTCTCTCATCTTTTTAAGTGGGAGAACTTGCACAATTGGTGGCTGACTAAATACTTTTTTGCCCCACTGTATGTCTTGTGACACTAGACACATTAGGGAAGCCATAGAAAAAGGAATCTGGTTGATATCCCTTTCACTGCTCAATAGGGATGCATAGGAACGCAGAGGTTTCAAAATAAGAGTCACTTCCTGATTGGATCTTTCTCAGACTTTCGCCTGCAATATCAGTTCTGTTATACTCAGACAATATTTTTACAGTTTTGGAAACTTTAGAGTGTTTTCTATCCTAAGCTGTCAATTATATGCATATTCTATTATCTGGTCCTGAAAAATTACCCGTTTACTTTGGGAACGTTATTTTTCCAAAAATGAAAATACTGCCCCCTAGTTACAAGAGGTTAACTATATTTGACCAATTCCATTTACTTTTGATACTTAAGTATATTTAGAACCAAATACTTTTTAACTTTTACTCATGTAGTATTTGGTAGTACTTTTACTTGAGTAATTTTCTGTTAAGGTATCTGTACTTTAACTCAAGTATGACAATTGGGTACTTTTTCCACCACTGCCAAAATACAGGTGTGCCAAGCTTGTAGCGTCATACCCAAGAAGACTCAAGGCTGTAATCGCTGCCGAATGTGCTTCAACAAAGTACCGGGTAAAGGGTCTGAATACTTATGCAAATGTGATATTTCAGTTAATTTTTTTATATACATTTGCAAAATCGTCTACAAACCTGTTTTCATAATTACGCATTTTCTAGTTCAACAACCCATATATATATTTTCAAACTCGAGGTGTCGTGTCTGCATAAAGAATGGGGTGTCGGCTATCTTTTGAATCTGAATTCGGAGCAGATATTTAAACGTTTGTTTGGAGAATTTTTTTTTTAAGTGAAGAATCTGAGCCAAAGCATAATTCCTTTGCCTTGGAATTGTCCTCCAGAGCCGCCATGCAAATATACATGATAAATTAAAGGGGGCACATTCTAATGATTACAGGAAACTTTGCAGTATTTTAAAAATGTTTTTATGTATTATCTCTTACATTGTTAGCCCAGAAAATCCTTTTCACAAGCATTTCGCTACACTCACAAGCATTTCGCTACACTCACAAGCATTTCGCTACACCCAACAATAACATCTGCTAACCATGTGTATGGGACCAATAACATGTGATTTTGAGGGAGAGAAGAGGTGGATTTCACAGCATTGGACTGATTGTCATGTGACTGATACAATTTGATTTGACTACAGTTATTATTTGTCACATGCACCGAATTACAACAGGAAATGCTTCCTTACAAGCCCTTAACCAACAATGCAGTTAAGAAAATACCCCCCCCAAAAAAAGTAAGAGATAAAACTGACAAATAATGAAGAGTAGCAGTAAAATAACAAGGGTGTACAGTAAGTAATGTAGATTGCTGTATGCGTCAGAAAGGGATACTTAGGCCTGTCATCTAGGTGTACAGATCTATGTCTCGTACTGCCATCTCTCCTCCTTCGTAGAGCGACAGGGACGACACAGATGAACTCCTGATTTATGACTTTCTGGGAGTTTTGTCAGTGTTTTGTTTTACTGCTCTAAGTGGTTGATCTAACCATGTGTGTTCAGAAGAAGCTCCTTCCACTCTGTGTCTTAATGTTGTTTTTTTCCCAAGAAAGAGGGACAGCGTGTGCTGGACTAAAACACTGTCTCAGTCAGATGTCTTCCCGAGAGAGCGAGAGAGAGACTAAAATGTGACTGAGCTTGTTAGCTAGTTAGTACACAGGCCTGTACTGTCATCCAGGCAGCGTGGAGGCCATAGCTAGCCTAGCGCTGAACAATGACATATTGTGTCTCACAATAGTGCTTCACTGTTATTTATCTACAGCCTACCCCCAACCAGCCAGCCAGCATCCTGTATGTAACCCAGAGGCCTGTTTGGATCCTCCCTCCGTCCTCCTCCATTTGGAAAATACATTTTGACTTTACCTCTTGTCCACTTCCGCTAATTGTTTGACTTGATTTACGAGTGGAGAGTTGGAGTTGGGAGACATTACGTATCTGGAAGGTCATGTTTGAATGGGTTATTTCCAGATTAATTTAGAGCAGCTGTTCCCAAACTAGGGCTATGATATGAGGATGCAAGAGAATTTCCAAAATGCTGAAAATAAATATATATTTATATATATATACAGTACCAGTCAAGGGTTTTTCTTAATTTTGTACTATTTTCCATGGAATAATTTCATGGTGATATATCCTGAATAAGTACACAAAACTAGAAATATGCCATTCTTTATTTTATTTCACCTTTATTTAACTAGGCAAGTCAGTTAAGAACACATTCTTATTTTCAATAACGGTGGGTTAACTGCCTCGTTCAAGGGCAGAACAACAGATTTTCACCTTGTCAGCTCTGGGAATCTAATCTTGCTACCTTACAGTTAACTAGTCCAACGCAATAACGCCAAGGTCAGTTGCTAGCTAGCATTAAAAATGTTTCTTATAAAAAACAATCAATCATAATCACTAGTTAACTACACATGGTTGATGATATTACTAGATATTATCTAGCGTGTCCTGCGTTGCATATAATCTGAGCATACAAGTATCTAAGTATCTGACTGAGCGGTGGTAGGCAGAAGCAGGCGCGCAAACATTCATTCAAACAGCACTTTCGTGCGTTTTGCCAGCAGCTCTTCGTTGTGCGTCAAGCATTGCGCTGTTTATGACTTCAAGCCTATCAACTCCTGAGATGAGGCTGGTGTAACCGAAGTGAAAGGGCTAGCTAGTTAGCGCGCGCTAATACCGTGTCAAACGTCACTCGCTCTGAGCCTTCTAGTAGTTGTTCCCCTTGCTCTGCATGGGTAACGCTGCTTCGATGTGGTGGCTGTTGTTGTTGTGTTGCTGGTTCGAGCCCAGGGAGGAGCGAGGAGAGGGACAGAAGCTATACTGTTACACTTGCAATACTAAAGTGCCTATAAGAACATCTAATAGTCAAAGGTTAATGAAATACAAATGGTATAGAGGGAAATAGTCCTATAATTCCTATAATAACTACAACCTAAAACTTCTAACCTGGGAATATTGAAGACTCATGTTAAAAGGAACCACCAGGTTTCATATGTTCTCATGTTCTGAGCAAGGAACTGAAACGTTGGAGAAGAACGTTGGAGAAGAACGTTGGAGAAGAAAGTAAAAGTGCAAAATGTGCTAACATATTGCACTTTTACGTTCTTCTCCAACACTTTGTTTTTGCATTATTTAAAACAAATTGAACATCTTTCATTATTTACTTGAGGCTAAATAGATTTTATTGATGTATTATATTAAGTTAAAATAAGTGTTCATTCAGTATTGTTGTAATTGTCATTAGTACAAATAAATAAATGTAAAAAAATATTTGGATTTTTTTATTTTTATTATTATTATTTTTAAATCGGCCAATGAATCGGTATCTGCTTTTTTGGTCCTCCTATAAATCGGTATCTGCTTTTCTGGTCCTCCTATAATCGGTATCTGCTTTTCTGGTCCTCCTATAATCGGTATCTGCTTTTCTGGTCCTCCTATAATCGGTATCTGCTTTTCTGGTCCTCCTATAATCGGTATCTGCTTTTCTGGTCCTCCTATAAATCGGTATCTGCTTTTCTGGTCCTCCTATAATCGGTATCTGCTTTTCTGGTCCTCCTATAATCGGTATCGGTGTTGAAAATGAGAAAATATCTTTAAAACGTTCGTTTTTTTGGTAACGGAATTACAATGCAATGATTCTTAAAAACTTACAGAAGGCAAAGAATTGACCCAAAACTAAAATACAAAGTGTTTATATTAGTTGGCAGGGTTCTTTATGTACAGTACCAGTCAAAGGTTTGGACACACCTACTCAGTACAGGGTTTCTCTTTATATTTACCATTTTCTACATTGTAAAATAATAGTGAAATCAAAACTATGAAATAACACATATGGATTCATGTAGTAACGGGGGAAAAAAGTGTCAAACAATTCAAAAATATATTTCGTTTTTGAAATTCTTCAAAGTAGTCCCGTTTTGACTTAATGACAGATTTGCACACTCTTGGCATTCTCTCAAACAGCTTCAATGAGGTAGTCACCAGGAATGCATTTCAATTAAGGAAAGCAGAACAGAAAATCAAAGTGAATGTAATGTTAACTCTGGAGGTTTGAAGTCGTCTTTGTTGATTAGTAAATGTAATTGGAAATAGTTCTGTATTGATCCGTAGCGTGAATTACTTTTACTTTATTTAACTAGGAAGCCAGTTAAGAACAAATTCCTATCTACAATGACAGCCTACCAAAAGGCAAAAAGCCTTGTGGGGTCTGGGATAAAAAAAAATTAAGACAAAACACACAGCACTACATAAAGAGAGACAACACTACACTACATAAAGAGAGACAACACTACACTACATAAAGAGAGACAACACAGCACTACATAAAGAGAGACAACACAGCACTACATAAAGAGAGACAACACAGCACTACATAAAGAGAGACAACACAGCACTACATAAAGAGAGACAACACAGCACTACATAAAGAGAGACAACACAACACTACATAAAGAGAGACAACACAGCACTACATAAAGAGAGACAACACAGCACTACATAAAGAGAGACAACACAGCACTACATAAAGAGAGACAACACAGCACTACATAAAGAGAGACAACACAGCACTACATAAAGAGAGACAACACAGCACTACATAAAGAGAGACAACACAGCACTACATAAAGAGAGACCTAAGACAACATAGCAAGGCAGCAACACATGACAACATAGCAAGGCAGCAACATATGACAACACAGCATGGTAGCAACACAAAACATGGTACCAACATTATTGGGCATGGACAATAGCACAAAGTGCAAGAAGATAGAGAAAACAATACATTACACAAAGCAAAATGACATGTAAAACGCTGTTACAAACCTATGCTACACTACGCCACATATAACACCTAAAACAGGGTCACAGATAATGATGGCTGTAGTGTCCATCTATTGACAGAGAGAGAGGCCTCTGGAGGTCAATGATTCTGATCAGTGAAACGTTGTCCGTCACACTGAACATCTAATGACCCAAGCAGCTCTGAGACACTCATACAGGAGGAATATAGAGGAACTATCATCTGGGCCTTGATACAAGTGGCACTGACACTGAACAACATAACATTCAGCCATTCATGACATTTTAATTTAAATTAATAATTTCACTCACCACAATCCCAAAAAACATAGCTAAAATTGGGAAGTATTTTAAATGAGAAATTCCAGTAAGAATGTTAAAGTTGTTATGTCTCTCCATCCTCTGCTGGTGCACTGTCTAACAAATAACTTACTGATTCAATCAGGTTTCAGCTGTGAAACAACAGACAGATTCCAAGACCCCAAAACCCACTCAAGATGAAAAGGATCTGATGTGCCCCTGGCAAATCTACAATGGGGTTGGGTCTGTAAACCCATAGCCTACAGCAAAACAGACAGGTGATAGTATAATGGGTGAAATTTTACAATAGGCTCACATGCCAAGCCAATGTGGTGTCATAAGATAGGCTACTCTTAAACATGGTAATAAAAATATATATTTTTAAATGGTCAAATTAATCATTACACAGAATCTATTTAATTATTCTGCGGTAGGCCTACACAACTCCACAAGTAACATATGACGACAATATTGATAAATAATACTGATAATTTAAATCATTATTAGTCCTATAGCAAAAAATAATAATGTATTGGAAAAAGAGCACAATCTCATACTGCCGCATGTCGCCCACACACAGTGCGAACTCTGAAACGCTGTGAGTCTAATAATATGATAAGCATGCATTACCTTTAGCTGTGTTTCGATGTGCGTGGTTGTTATCCCAATGGAACGTCTACATTCTTGAATCGCTCTGTTTTTTGGTTGAGCAGCGGAGGAAGAACTATCCCTGTCGGCAACTTTGTTGCAATGGTCAGTTTACTCTGCAAAGTATCAAGGATATCGCACTTAAAGGGGAGGGCGGCGAAGGAGTTTTGCCGACATTTTTCCTGTTCAACAAACTCATTATCCCACAACTTTAAAGACATAATGGTAATTCATAAACAGAAATTCAATCTTTTGACTCCATTACTTTGCTTTTGCAAGAAAAAAATATATATATTTCATTTTTTTTGTTTCACTTTCATAATAGTCATGATGCCAAAGAACTGACAGCTTGCCATCAGGTAATTTAATTATAGTGTGTTGGGGCCCCATGCTCTTATTTTAAAAACATTCCCTATTGCCTGCAAAATAACAAAAAAGACTCCACAGTATGTGCAATATGTAGCCTGCAGTTTAGGGTTAGTTTAGTTTAGCTGCATGTTGGGAAAAGTAATGTGATGTGGGCTTCAATTGGCCTGCTGATACAATAGACCATGTGATGTGGGCTTCAATAGGCCTACTGATACAATAGACAACCTGATGAGAGATCAGAATTTTGAATATCTACAAAAAATTTGGATGTTAATGTGTAACTAAAATGTGGTCCTGGATATTTCCTGAGCCCCCTCACCCTTCCTGACACACACAGACACACACACTACGTTAAATAGTTATATAAAGGTTACATTAAAAATGTTGTTCAAGTTCCAGGGACATCATGAATCACACACATTGTTATTCAAAAATTAACGGCAGCTCAGATTATGGAAAATAAATGGTTGCACACAATACAATAACATCACACACTTTACTTCTCAAAGATCACTCAAAATGGAAGACGTTTTATGCTAGACAAAGCAATGAATTGGGAGTTCTAAAAGCAACGAGAAGCTTTTGTGCCGTGTGAGAAATCTAGACACTAGTGGCGTTTCCTTTCCCTAAAAAAAAAACCTGACTGATGTGGACAGGAAGTGTGACAGGAAGTAGCCTTGGGGAAACAGGAAGTGCCTGAGACAATACAGTTTCTGAGGATTGGCCCCCAGCTACATTTTTAAGTCTGAAAAAGGATACAGTCACACCAGAACATCAGCCGCGAAGGTCTTAAAATCAGGAGACAACTTCTCTTTATTTAACATCAGTCAGTATGGACATGATGCCGCTCCATTCTGGAAACACGTCAGAAAATCCTACAAAAAGACCGTTTGAATGAAATGAAAACACATGCCTAATGACAACTTTATTCATTCATAAAGACATCATCTTTGATATTCAGTCAGAACAGGCAACACCAAAGTATAAGTGATGTAATGACCTTTTAATAACAGCTAAACATGCTTCATGACCCCCTAAGGTTATAAAAAACTATAACAGATTATGACTGATTATAATGATTCCAAACAGGTTATGATGCCATCTCTCCTCCCCTGTGACTGTCATTAGGAGCCTCAGTGGGCCATTCACTGTACAAAAGAACACATGTCTTGGTGCATTATGCTAATTCACTTCCTAACAAACTTGACATTCCATTGTTCTAACAGCTCATGGCTTCCGGAACACTGGGGGATGAGGAAATGTTATGACATATTACTGCCACTGGGAGGCACTAGAGAACTGGAAATATACTTTAGTAGACTGCCTGTATTGGTAAAGTCTACTGTGTTTTTTGTTTTGTTTTTATTTAACCAGGCAAGTCAGTTAAAAACAAATAATTATTTACAATGGCAACGTACCCCGGGCGATGTTGGGCGCCGCCCTCTGGGACTCCCAATCACAGCTGAATGTGATGAAGCCTGGATTTGTGCAGTGAAGACTCTTGCACTGAGATGCAGTGCCTTGGACCGCTGCACCGCCCCAAGAGCCAAATTAAAGCTTAGTCAAATCAAATGTGAATAGGGCCTTGAAATATTGTCTTCAAATTCATTTTTTTGTGAAAGAGACACAAAGTTTTACTCAAAGGTTTAGTCTATTATTACTGTCAGTGAGATATTATACTATTTAATTGAGCGATAGCACCGTAAATACGTCGTCCATTGTTGGAGGAATATATATTCTCTAATTTGTCATGCTATATGAAAATACCCTGTTAAACCCCTCTGATTGAATAAGTTTACCAGCTAAACGCAACAAGACAAATTTGCAGATCAAAATTATAGTCAATCATACATGTACATTATAAGTACTGTACACACTCTCACACACATACACACACACCAAACTCAACAGAGTGTGTGTCCTAAATGGCATCATATTTCCTATATAGTGCACTACTACCTATTGGGCTCTGGTGAAAAGTAGTGCACTATATAGGAAATATGATGGGCCCTGCACAAAAGTAATACACTATATAGGGAATAGGGTGCCATTTTAAACACAGCCACACAATTACATACAAACAGTTTCTTCACTCAGACTAGGTCTCTTCATCATCGCTGTGACGTTGTGCTTGTTTCTCCTCCGTCAGGCGGCTCTCGTCAATGTTCTCCAGTGAGTCGGCTCTCTGTAGTACCAGGTCAGACACGTTAATACACGGTAAGGTGTTCTGCTCGGGATAAATCCAGGGCTTCAGGTTAGGGTTGTGCTTCCTCTTCCACTCTGGATACTTCTGACAGGCCTTGTAGATCTTCTTCATGGCCTAGGGGGAAGGAGCACAAATATTCAGATTCTAAATGAATGGGTTAATTAAGAGCCTCTTAGATAAGTCATGTAGACATGTTTTGAAAGGTTTTATAAGTAAGCATTAAACTGTAAATGATGTGTTTTTATAAATAGTTGTTAAATGTGTAATAATGAGTTATAACTCCACAGTATTACTTGGTGTCCATGATTAGTGATTTTGGAATCAAAACATCTTTGGGAAATGCATGTACTTCCTGAAACCAATAGATGGAGGAAGAGGTATACAATAATTGCTTTCCCTAACCAGAGATGGGATAATATAGGCTACCTCTGTGATTTGTTAGGAACAGTCTCTCTAGTTCTCGCTTTCGAGATACTACATTTCTAAGACAGATTTGATTAGATTTTATTAGGATCTCTTTTCGTCCTCATTTGAACTCATTTTCCTTAAACATTTAAATAATACGATCACATTTTCACATATAACACACTGTTACAAACAGCCATAATACACTGGCGGATGGATCAGATTGATTATCATATTCATATGACAATATTACCTTCGGTGCTACGAACTGAGACGCTCTATTCACCACCCACTTGGGAAGGGAACCTGCAAGTCCAAACCAAAAACATGAAGGTACAACACAAATACAAACTGCTCAAGTATGTCTAGTAGGCAGGCCTATGATAGCAAATACAATACTGCTCAAGTATGTCTAGTAGGCAGGCCTACGATAGCAAATACAATACTAGCAAAAATGTGTTTTTCACTCCTTAAAAAAACACTGCTTCCTGTTGATATAGTTCCTGCGGGACCCCTGGTTTACAGTAAGGACAGTAGATATAGTTCCATTAAGACCTCTGGTTTACAGTAAGGACAGTAGAAATAGTTCCTACAGGACCCCTGGTTTACAGTAAGGACAGTAGACAGTAGATATAGTTCCTATAGGACCCCTGGTTTACAGTAAGGACAGTAGAAATAGTTCCTACAGGACCCCTGGTTTACAGTAAGGACAGTATACAGTAGGTTTAGTTTCTGCAGGACCCATGGTTTACAGTAAAGACAGTAGATATAGTTCCTATAGGACCCCTGGTTTACAGTAAGGACAGTAGATATAGTTCCAATAAGACCTCTGGTTTACAGTAAGGACAATTGACAGTAGATATAGTTCCTATAGGACCCCTGGTTTACAGTATACAGTAGGTTTAGTTTCTGCAGGACCCATGGTTTACAGTAAAGACAGTAGATATAGTTCCTACAGGACCCATGGTTTACAGTAAGGACAGTAGACAGTAGATATAGCTCTTATAGGGCCCCTGGTTTACAGTAAGGACAGTAGAAATAGTTCCTATAGGACCCCTGGTTTACAGTAAGGACAGTAGAAATAGTTCCTACAGGACCCCTGGTTTACAGTAAGGACAGTAGAAATAGTTCCTATAGGACCCCTGGTTTACAGTAAGGACAGTAGAAATAGTTCCTACAGGACCCCTGGTTTACAGTAAGGACAGTATACAGTAGGTTTAGTTTCTGCAGGACCCATGGTTTACAGTAAAGACAGTAGACAGTAGATATAGTTCCTATAGGACCCCTGGTTTACAGTAAGGACAGTAGATAGTAGATATAGTTCCTACAGGACCCCTGGTTTACAGTAAGGACATTAGACAGTAGATATAGTTCCTACAGGACCCATGGTTTACAGTAAGGACAGTAGATATAGTTCCTACAGGACCCCTGGTTTACAGTAAGGACAGTAGACAGTAGATATAGTTCCTATAGGACCACTGATTTACAGTAAGGACAGTAGATATAGTTCTTACAGGACCCCTGGTTTACAGTAAGGACAGGAGACAGTACAGAAGTGTGACGATACTGTTCCAGCTGTTCATAGCTTCTGGGGATTCCATGCCATGAATATGAGCTTTAACAGCAACGCACACACACACACACACACACACACACACACACACACACACACACACACACACACACACACACACACACACACACACACACACACACACACACACACACACACACACACACACACACACACACACACACACACCAATGGAATAGAAGGCATTTATTATCAACGGGGTAGCTTGGAGCAGCACAGAAAACAGATGAAATCAGCAGATTCAGAAAACATGTCTTCAGTAGCAGTGGTGTTACACTGGTGCAGGGAGCATCAAAGGCTTCCTGATGCTTCACACTCAAGGACACACACACACACACACACAAACACACACACAACGAGTCTCTTCACACTCAAGGACACACACACACACACACCGAGTCTCTTCACACTCAAGGACAGACACACACACACACACACACACCGAGTCTCTTCACACTCAAGGACACACACACACACACACTGAGTCTCTTCACACTCAAGGACACACACACACACACCGAGTCTCTTCACACTCAAGGACACACACACACACACCGAGTCTCTTCACACTCAAGGAAACACACACACACACCGAGTCTCTTCACACTCAAGGACACACACACACACACATACCGAGTCTCTTCATACTCAAGGACACACACACACACCGAGTCTCTTCTCCCTCAAGAACACACACACACCGAGTCTCTTCACACTCAAGGAAACACACACACACACCGAGTCTCTTCACACTCAAGGAAACACACACACCGAGTCTCTTCAAACTCAAGGACACACACACACACACACCGAGTCTCTTCTCCCTCAAGAACACACACACACCGAGTCTCTTCACACTCAAGGACACACACACACACACCGAGTCTCTTCACACTCAAGGACACACACACACACACCGAGTCTCTTCACACTCAAGGAAACACACACACACACCGAGTCTCTTCACACTCAAGGACACACACACACACACATACCGAGTCTCTTCATACTCAAGGACACACACACACACCGAGTCTCTTCTCCCTCAAGAACACACACACACCGAGTCTCTTCACACTCAAGGAAACACACACACACACCGAGTCTCTTCACACTCAAGGAAACACACACACCGAGTCTCTTCAAACTCAAGGACACACACACACACACACCGAGTCTCTTCTCCCTCAAGAACACACACACACCGAGTCTCTTCACACTCAAGGAAACACACACACACCGAGTCTCTTCTCCCTCAAGGAAACACACACACACCGAGTCTCTTCTCCCTCAAGGAAACACACACACACCGAGTCTCTTCTCCCTCAAGAACACACACACACCGAGTCTCTTCACACTCAAGGAAACACACACACCGAGTCTCTTCTCCCTCAAGGAAACACACACACACCGAGTCTCTTCTCCCTCAAGGAAACACACACACCGAGTCTCTTCTCCCTCAAGGAAACACACACACACCGAGTCTCTTCTCCCTCAAGGAAACACACACACACCGAGTCTCTTCTCCCTCAAGGAAACACACACACCGAGTCTCTTCTCCCTCAAGGAAACACACACACACCGAGTCTCTTCTCCCTCAAGGAAACACACACACCGAGTCTCTTCTCCCTCAAGGAAACACACACACACCGAGTCTCTTTACCCCTCAAGGAAACACACACACACCGAGTCTCTTCTCCCTCAAGGAAACACACACACCGAGTCTCTTCTCCCTCAAGGACAGACACACACACACACCGAGTCTCTTCTCCCTCAAGGAAACACACACACACCGAGTCTCTTCTCCCTCAAGGACAGACACACACACACACCGAGTCTCTTCTCCCTCAAGGAAACACACACACCGAGTCTCTTCTCCCTCAAGGACAGACACACACACACACCGAGTCTCTTCTCCCTCAAGGACACACACACCGAGTCTCTTCTCCCTCAAGGAAACACACACACCGAGTCTCTTCTCCCTCAAGGACAGACACACACACCGAGTCTCTTCTCCCTCAAGGACAGACACACACACACACCGAGTCTCTTCTCCCTCAAGGACAGACACACACACACACCGAGTCTCTTCTCCCTCAAGGAAACACACACACACCGAGTCTCTTCTCCCTCAAGGACAGACACACACACACACCGAGTCTCTTCTCCCTCAAGGAAACACACACACACCGAGTCTCTTCTCCCTCAAGGACACACACACACACCGCGTCTCTTCTCCCTCAAGGACACACACACACACCGAGTCTCTTCTCCCTCAAGGACAGACACACACCGAGTCTCTTCTCCCTCAAGGACACACACACACACCGAGTCTCTTCTCCCTCAAGGACACACACACACACCGAGTCTCTTCTCCCTCAAGGAAACACACACACCGAGTCTCTGCTCCCTCAAGGACACACACACACCGAGTCTCTTCTCCCTCAAGGACAGACACACACCGAGTCTCTTCTCCCTCAAGGACACACACACACCGAGTCTCTTCTCCCTCAAGGACACACACCGAGTCTCTTCTCCCTCAAGGACACACACACACCGAGTCTCTTCTCCCTCAAGGACACACACACACCGAGTCTCTTCTCCCTCAAGGACACACACACACCGAGTCTCTGCTCCCTCAAGGACACACACACACCGAGTCTCTTCTCCCTCAAGGAAACACACACACACCGAGTCTCTTCTCCCTCAAGGAAACACACACACACCGAGTCTCTTCTCCCTCAAGGAAACACACACACACCGAGTCTCTTCTCCCTCAAGGAAACACACACACCGAGTCTCTTCTCCCTCAAGGACAGACACACACCGAGTCTCTTCTCCCTCAAGGACACACACACACCGAGTCTCTTCTCCCTCAAGGACACACACCGAGTCTCTTCTCCCTCAAGGACACACACACACCGAGTCTCTTCTCCCTCAAGGACACACACACACCGAGTCTCTTCTCCCTCAAGGACACACACACACCGAGTCTCTTCTCCCTCAAGGACACACACACACCGAGTCTCTTCTCCCTCAAGGAAACACACACACACCGAGTCTCTTCTCCCTCAAGGAAACACACACACACCGAGTCTCTTCTCCCTCAAGGACAGACACACACACACCGAGTCTCTTCTCCCTCAAGGACAGACACACACCGAGTCTCTTCTCCCTCAAGGACACACACACACCGAGTCTCTTCTCCCTCAAGGACACACACACACCGAGTCTCTTCTCCCTCAAGGACACACACACACCGAGTCTCTTCTCCCTCAAGGAAACACACACACACCGAGTCTCTTCTCCCTCAAGGAAACACACACACACCGAGTCTCTTCTCCCTCAAGGACAGACACACACACACCGAGTCTCTTCTCCCTCAAGGACAGACACACACCGAGTCTCTTCTCCCTCAAGGACAGACACACACCGAGTCTCTTCTCCCTCAAGGAAACACACACACACCGAGTCTCTTCTCCCTCAAGGACAGACACACCGAGTCTCTTCTCCCTCAAGGACACACACACACCGAGTCTCTTCTCCCTCAAGGAAACACACACACCGAGTCTCTTCTCCCTCAAGGAAACACACACACCGAGTCTCTTCTCCCTCAAGGACAGACACACCGAGTCTCTTCTCCCTCAAGGACACACACACACCGAGTCTCTTCTCCCTCAAGGACACACACACACCGAGTCTCTTCTCCCTCAAGGACACACACACACCGAGTCTCTTCTCCCTCAAGGACACACACACACCGAGTCTCTTCTCCCTCAAGGACACACACACACCGAGTCTCTTCTCCCTCAAGGACAGACACACACCGAGTCTCTTCTCCCTCAAGGACACACACACACACCGAGTCTCTTCTCCCTCAAGGACACACACACACCGAGTCTCTTCTCCCTCAAGGACAGACACACAACGAGTCTCTTCTCCCTCAAGGACAAACACACACCGAGTCTCTTCTCCCTCAAGGACACACACACACCGAGTCTCTTCTCCCTCAAGGACAGACACACACCGAGTCTCTTCTCCCTCAAGGACAGACACACACCGAGTCTCTTCTCCCTCAAGGACAGACACACACCGAGTCTCTTCTCCCTCAAGGAAACACACACACACCGAGTCTCTTCTCCCTCAAGGACAGACACACACCGAGTCTCTTCTCCCTCAAGGACAGACACACACCGAGTCTCTTCTCCCTCAAGGACAGACACACACCGAGTCTCTTCTCCCTCAAGGACAGACACACACCGAGTCTCTTCTCCCTCAAGGACAGACACACCGAGTCTCTTCTCCCTCAAGGAAACACACACACCGAGTCTCTTCTCCCTCAAGGACAGACACACACCGAGTCTCTTCTCCCTCAAGGAAACACACACACACCGAGTCTCTTCTCCCTCAAGGACAGACACACACCGAGTCTCTTCTCCCTCAAGGACACAGACACACCGAGTCTCTTCTCCCTCAAGGACACACACACCGAGTCTCTTCTCCCTCAAGGACACACACACCGAGTCTCTTCTCCCTCAAGGACACACACACCGAGTCTCTTCTCCCTCAAGGACACACACACCGAGTCTCTTCTCCCTCAAGGACACACACACCGAGTCTCTTCTCCCTCAAGGACAGACACACACCGAGTCTCTTCTCCCTCAAGGACACAGACACACCGAGTCTCTTCTCCCTCAAGGACAGACACACACCGAGTCTCTTCTCCCTCAAGGACACACACACCGAGTCTCTTCTCCCTCAAGGACACAGACACACCGAGTCTCTTCTCCCTCAAGGACAGACACACACACCGAGTCTCTTCTCCCTCAAGGAAACACACACACACCGAGTCTCTTCTCCCTCAAGGAAACACACACACACCGAGTCTCTTCTCCCTCAAGGACACAGACACACCGAGTCTCTTCTCCCTCAAGGACAGACACACACACCGAGTCTCTTCTCCCTCAAGGAAACACACACACACCGAGTCTCTTCTCCCTCAAGGAAACACACACACCGAGTCTCTTCTCCCTCAAGGAAACACACACACCGAGTCTCTTCTCTCTCAAGGACACAGACACACCGAGTCTCTTCTCCCTCAAGGACAGACACACACACCGAGTCTCTTCTCCCTCAAGGAAACACACACACACCGAGTCTCTTCTCCCTCAAGGAAACACACACACCGAGTCTCTTCTCCCTCAAGGACAGACACACACCGAGTCTCTTCTCCCTCAAGGACAGACACACCGAGTCTCTTCTCCCTCAAGGAAACACACACACCGAGTCTCTTCTCCCTCAAGGACAGACACACACCGAGTCTCTTCTCCCTCAAGGAAACACACACACACCGAGTCTCTTCTCCCTCAAGGACAGACACACACCGAGTCTCTTCTCCCTCAAGGACACAGACACACCGAGTCTCTTCTCCCTCAAGGACACACACACCGAGTCTCTTCTCCCTCAAGGACACACACACCGAGTCTCTTCTCCCTCAAGGACACACACACCGAGTCTCTTCTCCCTCAAGGACACACACACCGAGTCTCTTCTCCCTCAAGGACACACACACCGAGTCTCTTCTCCCTCAAGGACAGACACACACCGAGTCTCTTCTCCCTCAAGGACACAGACACACCGAGTCTCTTCTCCCTCAAGGACAGACACACACCGAGTCTCTTCTCCCTCAAGGACACACACACCGAGTCTCTTCTCCCTCAAGGACACAGACACACCGAGTCTCTTCTCCCTCAAGGACAGACACACACACCGAGTCTCTTCTCCCTCAAGGAAACACACACACACCGAGTCTCTTCTCCCTCAAGGAAACACACACACACCGAGTCTCTTCTCCCTCAAGGACACAGACACACCGAGTCTCTTCTCCCTCAAGGACAGACACACACACCGAGTCTCTTCTCCCTCAAGGAAACACACACACACCGAGTCTCTTCTCCCTCAAGGAAACACACACACCGAGTCTCTTCTCCCTCAAGGAAACACACACACCGAGTCTCTTCTCCCTCAAGGACACAGACACACCGAGTCTCTTCTCCCTCAAGGACAGACACACACACCGAGTCTCTTCTCCCTCAAGGACACAGACACACCGAGTCTCTTCTCCCTCAAGGACAGACACACACACCGAGTCTCTTCTCCCTCAAGGAAACACACACACACCGAGTCTCTTCTCCCTCAAGGACACACACACCGAGTCTCTTCTCCCTCAAGGACACACACACCGAGTCTCTTCTCCCTCAAGGACACACACACCGAGTCTCTTCTCCCTCAAGGAAACACACACACACCGAGTCTCTTCTCCCTCAAGGAAACACACACACACCGAGTCTCTTCTCCCTCAAGGACACAGACACACCGAGTCTCTTCTCCCTCAAGGACAGACACACACACCGAGTCTCTTCTCCCTCAAGGAAACACACACACACCGAGTCTCTTCTCCCTCAAGGAAACACACACACCGAGTCTCTTCTCCCTCAAGGAAACACACACACCGAGTCTCTTCTCCCTCAAGGACACAGACACACCGAGTCTCTTCTCCCTCAAGGACAGACACACACACCGAGTCTCTTCTCCCTCAAGGACACAGACACACCGAGTCTCTTCTCCCTCAAGGACAGACACACACACCGAGTCTCTTCTCCCTCAAGGAAACACACACACACCGAGTCTCTTCTCCCTCAAGGACACACACACCGAGTCTCTTCTCCCTCAAGGACAGACATTAGGCTGGAGTTAAGCTGTAATATAGGTCCGATGATGAAAGCTGTTGTTAAATTACAATGGAGCACACAGGGTCCTTTCAGACAGCGTAGTGATCTGCTGCACCCTGACATGGGGTTTACAAAAGGTGCAAGAGAAGACATTGTAAGGATGTTGGTCTGAGGAAGAGGGAGTAGACCAAAGCGCAGCGTGGTACGTCTTCATGTTTATTGTGAACACCGAAACAAAAGTGGAACAAAACGCAACAGTTCTGTCAGGTACTCACACAAAACTACCCACAAAACCCATGTGGGCAAGAGCCACCTAAGTATGGTTCTCAATCAGAGACAACGACAGATAGCTGTCCCTGATTGAGAACCATACCCGGCCAAAAACAAAGAAATACAAAAACATAGAAAAAAATAACATAGAACGCCCACCCTAGTCACACCCTGGCCTAACCAAAATAGAGAATAAAACGCCCCTCTCTATGGCCAGGGCGTGACAGTCATACTGTATACTATAGTGAAACGGTCTCTCCACACTTTAATCAGATGCAATGTCAGCATTTAAATGGTTAAACTCTCTGTCTGTAATGGCCTTCTTTAAAACACGGATGTTAAAAGCACCTTAAATATCTTGGATAGGAAGGATATGCCACAGGTCGTATCATCCACCTAATAGGTTTCAAAAAGTTACCGATGAAACATAATCTTGCTGCATAAGACCTGTGTCTGTGTACACAGAGGTGTTTCAACAGGACTCTCTCAGTGTGGAGTGAAGCTAGGGGTCTTTCAGCTAACTGGTGTTACGTACACAAACAGACAGAGCAGTCTTCTCATAGCACCCTATGACAGTGATGCACTGTATTCAGAACTGCTGTGGACCAGCATAGAGCTGTACTGTCAACACCAAAAACATTTACCTTTGGGATCGACCTGCGTCAGGTAATAGAGAGTGGAGGAGTTTTCTCCGCTGGACTGAATCAGGTATCCTGTCAGTAGAGACACTGCTCTCACGCAGTCCTTTCTGGGTGGATATTGCTGGAATAAGACCAATCAAATGAAAGTATTATTCATACATGGATTACCATAACAAATGAAACCAGTCAGCTGTTCACATTATGTTTAGACTTCTTCTGTTTAACAAACTGAGACATGTGGAGATGTTGACCCGACTTCTGCAGTAGAATGGGCCTCTGGCAGAGCTTTCTTACTGAGTCTGCCAAACAGCACTAATGGAATCTATCTATTGTACAAAATTCACTAGACGACATGTACAACTTTAGATAAATCAAATTATCTTTGTAATCCTACTGGTATGAAAAAGAGATCCATCCAGTTTATTTAACTAGGCAAGTCAGTTAAGAACACATTCTTATTGACGATGACGGCCTACACCTATTGGACTCCCAATCACGGCCGGATGTGATGCAGTCTGTATTCGAACCAGGGTCTGTAGTGACGCCTCTTGCACTGAGATGCAGTGCTTTAGACCACTGCGTCGCTCGGGAGCCCCGCGGTTGATAATATTCAGAGCAAACCAACACCGTGTGTAGATAAAGGTACATACCGGGTGTTTGACAGAGTAGTTGATGATCAGGTAGTCGTTGCCCAGAGGAAGCCATGATCTCATAGTGATAAAGTCCCTGTTCTTCAGGGGGCTCGGGCACTTCCCTACAAAACACAATGACAACATGACTTTCGTGGAAGATGTTCCATTGAGTCCAAATGTCCACATACTGTAGTATTCTATTGTCTAATTCTGTAAAGTTCTCAATGATTCTCAGTGACAAACTGCCTCACAACCCAGTCTATTCAGTCTATTTATATGCCTGATTAGATCGCTGTACATTTCATCTGCAACGTGGTTACAGTAGGCCTAGTCATAAAAACACCCTTTACTTTGAGAAATATGGTTTAGTCTACTACATCTGTTGCATATTGACTAATACTGACTGGTGTTCACGTACCGCAGTTTAGAATCCTCTTCCACCTCCTTCTCCCCCTCATTCTTTCTCCTCCTCCCACTCCCCCTCCCCATCTTCCTCCTCCTACTCCCCCTCTTCTTTCCTCTCCTCCTCCTCCTCCTCTTCCCCTGCTCCTCCTACTCCCCCCCTTCCTCCTCCTCCTCCCCCTCTTTCTCCTCCTATTCCCCCTCCTCATCTTCTTCCTCCCCCTCTTCCTCTTCCCCTGCTCCTCTTCCTCCCCCTCTTCCCCCCCTCTTTCTCCTCCTATTCCCCCTCCTCATCTTCATCCTCCTCCTCCTTCTCCTCCCCCTCTTCTTCCTCTTCCTCCTCCTAATATCCTATTTCTGACACTAACTCACAGGAGTAATATCCTACGTCTGACACTAACTCACAGGAGTAATATCCTACATCTGACACTAACTCACAGGAGTAATATCCTACGTCTGACACTAACTCACAGGAGTAATATCCTACGTCTGACACTAACTCACAGGAGTAATATCCTACGTCTGACACTAACTCACAGGAGTAATATCCTATTTCTGACACTAACTCACAGGAGTAATATCCTATGTCTGACACTAACTCACAGGAGTAATATCCTACGTCTGACACTAACTCACAGGAGTAATATCCTACGTCTGACACTAACTCACAGGAGTAATATCCTACGTCTGACACTAACTCACAGGAGTAATATCCTACGTCTGACACTAACTCACAGGAGTAATATCCTACGTCTGACACTAACTCACAGGAGTAATATCCTACGTCTGACACTAACTCACAGGAGTAATATCCTACGTCTGACACTAACTCACAGGAGTAATATCCTACGTCTGACACTAACTCACAGGAGTAATATCCTATTTCTGACACTAACTCACAGGAGTAATATCCTACATCTGACACTAACTCACAGGAGTAATATCCTACGTCTGACACTAACTCACAGGAGTAATATCCTACGTCTGACACTAACTCACAGGAGTAATATCCTACGTCTGACACTAACTCACAGGTGTAATATCCTACGTCTGACACTAACTCACAGGAGTAATATCCTACGTCTGACACTAACTCACAGGAGTAATATCCTACGTCTGACACTAACTCACAGGAGTAATATCCTACGTCTGACCCTAACTCACAGGAGTAATATCCTACATCTGACACTAACTCACAGGAGTAATATCCTACGTCTGACACTAACTCACAGGAGTAATATCCTATTTCTGACACTAACTCACAGGAGTAATATCCTACGTCTGACACTAACTCACAGGAGTAATATCCTACGTCTGACACTAACTCACAGGAGTAATATCCTACGTCTGACACTAACTCACAGGAGTAATATCCTACGTCTGACACTAACTCACAGGAGTAATATCCTACGTCTGACACTAACTCACAGGAGTAATATCCTACGTCTGACACTAACTCACAGGAGTAATATCCTATTTCTGACACTAACTCACAGGAGTAATATCCTACGTCTGACACTAACTCACAGGAGTAATATCCTACGTCTGACACTAACTCACAGGAGTAATATCCTACGTCTGACACTAACTCACAGGAGTAATATCCTACGTCTGACACTAACTCACAGGAGTAATATCCTACGTCTGACACTAACTCACAGGAGTAATATCCTACGTCTGACACTAACTCACAGGAGTAATATCCTACGTCTGACACTAACTCACAGGAGTAATATCCTACGTCTGACACTAACTCACAGGAGTAATATCCAACATCTGCGTTGACAGTGAGCCTGCCGATGTCGTGGGTGTCGATCATGTTGCTGTCCCAGTTCTTCCGGTAGCTGGTGTCATGAAGGACGTCGTAAAGGGTCTCGGCAGTCACGTCCTTACACACTATCCTCATCTGAAACCATAAGTAAAACAACACATTATATTTTTAAAAACGTATTGAGAAATATATCTGTGCAATAACCTTAAACCCTGTCATCGTGTTATTACCTAGAAATGACGATGTCACTACTTTTCTGCTACTGCTATTTACTGTGTAATTACATAGGACTAGGTTAGCTATGAATAACAAGGTAGAACAGTGACATATCCAGGTGTTAGAATGGCCAAGTCAAAGTCCAGACTTGAAGAAGAAAGAACTGAAAACTGCTGTTCACAAATGCTCTCCATACAACCTCACTGAGCTAAAGCTGTTTTGCAAGGAGGAATGGGAAAAAATTTCAGTCTCTCGATGTGCAAAACTGATTGAGACATACCCCAAGCGACTTACAGCTGTAATCGCAGCAAAAGGTGGCGCTACAAAGTATTAACTTAAGGGGGCTGAATAATTTTGCACGCCCAATTTTTCAGTTTTTGATTTGTTAAAAAAGTTTGAAATATCCAATAAATGTCGTTCCACTTCATGATTGTGTCCCACTTGTTGTTGATTCTTCACAAAAAAATACAGTTTTATATCTTTATGTTTGAAGCCTGAAATGTGGCAAAAGGTCGCAAAGTTCAAGGGGGCCGAATACTTTCGCAAGGCACTGTATATATATATATATATATATATATATACATACATACAGTGTAAAGTTTAAGTCACCCAGTGTCACGTTCGTCATAACGAGGAGACCAAGGCGCAGCGTGATATGAATACATACATCTTTTAATGAAGAATAAACACTGAACAAACTATACAAAACAACAAAACGAACCATAAAGCTAATATGGCTAGTGCAGACAGGCAACTCAACATAGAATAACAACCCACAAAATACCCAAGGAATATGGCTACCTAAATATGGTCCCCAATCAGAGACAACGATAAACAGCTGCCTCTGATTGAGAACCAATCTAGGCAACCATAGACATATAAACCCCAAGACTAGAAAAACCCCTAGACATACAAAAAGTAAACAAACCACCCTTGCCACACCCTGACCTAACCAACATCATGAAGAAAACAGAGATAACTAAGGTCAGGAACAGAGATAACTAAGGTCAGGGCGTGACACCCAGTAAAATACTACTTGAGTAAAAGTCTAAATGTATTAGTTTTTAAATATATTTAAGTATCAAAAGTAAAAGTATAAATAATTTCTACATCTATATATAAAGCAAACCAGACGGCATAATTTGTTGTTTAATTAATTTAAGGATAGCCAGGGGCACACTCCAACACCCCTCAGACATTATTTACAAACAGAGCATGTGTTTAATGAGTCCGCCAGATCAGAGACAGTAAGGATGACCAGGGATGTTCTCTGTTTAATGAGTCCGCCAGATCAGAGGCAGTAAGGATGACCAGGGATGTTCTCTGTTTAGTGAGTCCGCCAGATCAGAGACAGTAAGGATGACCAGGGATGTTCTCTGTTTAGTGAGTCCTCCAGATCAGAGACAGTAAGGATGACCAGGGATGTTCTCTGTTTAATGAGTCCGCCAGATCAGAGGCAGTAAGGATGACCAGGGATGTTCTCTGTTTAGTGAGTCCTCCAGATCAGAGACAGTAAGGATGACCAGGGATGTTCTCTGTTTAATGAGTCCGCCAGATCAGAGGCAGTAAGGATGACCAGGGATGTTCTCTGTTTAGTGAGTCCTCCAGATCAGAGACAGTAAGGATGACCAGGGATGTTCTCTGTTTAGTGAGTCCTCCAGATCAGAGGCAGTAAGGATGACCAGGGATGTTCTCTGTTTAGTGAGTCCACCAGATCAGAGACAGTAGGGATGACCAGGGATGTTCTCTGTTTAGTGAGTCCTCCAGATCAGAGACAGTAAGGATGACCAGGGATGTTCTCTGTTTAGTGAGTCCTCCAGATCAGAGACAGTAAGGATGACCAGGGATGTTCTCTGTTTAGTGAGTCCTCCAGATCAGAGACAGTAAGGATGACCAGGGATGTTCTCTGTTTAGTGAGTCCTCCAGATCAGAGGCAGTAAGGATGACCAGGGATGTTCTCTGTTTAGTGAGTCCTCCAGATCAGAGACAGTAAGGATGACCAGGGATGCTCTCTGTTTAGTGAGTCCTCCAGATCAGAGGCAGAGGGATGACCAGGGATGTTCTCTGTTTAGTGAGTCCTCCAGATCAGAGACAGTAAGGATGACCAGGGATGTTCTCTGTTTAGTGAGTCCTCCAGATCAGAGACAGTAAGGATGACCAGGGATGTTCTCTGTTTAGTGAGTCCTCCAGATCAGAGACAGTAAGGATGACCAGGGATGTTCTCTGTTTAGTGAGTCCTCCAGATCAGAGACAGTAAGGAGGACCAGGGATGTTCTCTGTTTAGTGAGTCCTCCAGATCAGAGACAGTAAGGATGACCAGGGATGCTCTCTGTTTAGTGAGTCCTCCAGATCAGAGACAGTAAGGAGGACCAGGGATGTTCTCTGTTTAGTGAGTCCTCCAGATCAGAGACAGTAAGGATGACCAGGGATGCTCTCTGTTTAGTGAGTCCTCCAGATCAGAGGCAGTAGGGATGACCAGGGATGTTCTCTGTTTAGTGAGTCCTCCAGATCAGAGACAGTAAGGAGGACCAGGGATGTTCTCTGTTTAGTGAGTCCTCCAGATCAGAGGCAGTAAGGATGACCAGGGATGTTCTCTGTTTAATGAGTCCTCCAGATCAGAGGCAGTAGGGATGACCAGGGATGTTCTCTGTTTAATGAGTCCTCCAGATCAGAGGCAGTAAGGATGACCAGGGATGTTCTCTGTTTAGTGAGTCCTCCAGATCAGAGGCAGTAAGGATGACCAGGGATGTTCTCTGTTTAGTGAGTCCTCCAGATCAGAGGCAGTAAGGATGACCAGGGATGTTCTCTGTTTAGTGAGTCCTCCAGATCAGAGGCAGTAAGGATGACCAGGGATGTTCTCTGTTTAGTGAGTCCTCCAGATCAGAGGCAGTAAGGATGACCAGGGATGTTCTCTGTTTAGTGAGTCCTCCAGATCAGAGGCAGTAAGGATGACCAGGGATGTTCTCTGTTTAGTGAGTCCTCCAGATCAGAGGCAGTAAGGATGACCAGGGATGTTCTCTGTTTAGTGAGTCCTCCAGATCAGAGGCAGTAGGGATGACCAGGGATGTTCTCTGTTTAGTGAGTCCTCCAGATCAGAGACAGTAGGGATGACCAGGGATGTTCTCTGTTTAGTGAGTCCTCCAGATCAGAGACAGTAGGGATGACCAGGGATGTTCTCTGTTTAGTGAGTCCGCCAGATCAGAGACAGTAAGGATGACCAGGGATGTTCTCTGTTTAATGAGTCCTCCAGATCAGAGGCAGTAAGGATGACCAGGGATGTTCTCTGTTTAGTGAGTCCTCCAGATCAGAGACAGTAAGGATGACCAGGGATGTTCTCTGTTTAGTGAGTCCTCCAGATCAGAGACAGTAAGGATGACCAGGGATGTTCTCTGTTTAGTGAGTCCTCCAGATCAGAGACAGTAAGGATGACCAGGGATGTTCTCTGTTTAGTGAGTCCTCCAGATCAGAGGCAGTAAGGATGACCAGGGATGTTCTCTGTTTAGTGAGTCCTCCAGATCAGAGACAGTAAGGATGACCAGGGATGTTCTCTGTTTAGTGAGTCCTCCAGATCAGAGACAGTAAGGATGACCAGGGATGTTCTCTGTTTAATGAGTCCTCCAGATCAGAGGCAGTAGGGATGACCAGGGATGTTCTCTGTTTAATGAGTCCTCCAGATCAGAGGCAGTAAGGATGACCAGGGATGTTCTCTGTTTAGTGAGTCCTCCAGATCAGAGGCAGTAGGGATGACCAGGGATGTTCTCTGTTTAGTGAGTCCTCCAGATCAGAGGCAGTATGGATGACCAGGGATGTTCTCTGTTTAATGAGTCCTCCAGATCAGAGGCAGTAGGGATGACCAGGGATGTTCTCTGTTTAGTGAGTCCTCCAGATCAGAGGCAGTAGGGATGACCAGGGATGTTCTCTGTTTAGTGAGTCCTCCAGATCAGAGACAGTAAGGATGACCAGGGATGTTCTCTGTTTAATGAGTCCTCCAGATCAGAGACAGTAGGGATGACCAGGGATGTTCTCTGTTTAGTGAGTCCTCCAGATCAGAGACAGTAGGGATGACCAGGGATGTTCTCTGTTTAGTGAGTCCTCCAGATCAGAGACAGTAAGGATGACCAGGGATGTTCTCTGTTTAGTGAGTCCACCAGATCAGAGACAGTAGGGATGTTCTCTGTTTAATGAGTCCTCCAGATCAGAGACAGTAGGGATGACCAGGGATGTTCTCTGTTTAGTGAGTCCTCCAGATCAGAGACAGTAAGGATGACCAGGGATGTTCTCTGTTTAGTGAGTCCTCCAGATCAGAGACAGTAAGGATGACCAGGGATGTTCTCTGTTTAGTGAGTCCTCCAGATCAGAGACAGTAAGGATGACCAGGGATGTTCTCTGTTTAGTGAGTCCTCCAGATCAGAGACAGTAGGGACGACCAGGGATGTTCTCTGTATAGTGAGTCCTCCAGATCAGAGGCAGTAAGGATGACCAGGGATGTTCTCTGTTTAGTGAGTCCTCCAGATCAGAGGCAGTAGGGATGACCAGGGATGTTCTCTGTTTAGTGAGTCCACCAGATCAGAGGCAGTAGTGATGACCAAGGATGTTCTCTGTTTAGTGAGTCCTCCAGATCAGAGGCAGTAGGGATGACCAGGGATGTTCTCTGTTTAGTGAGTCCTCCAGATCAGAGGCAGTAAGGATGACCAGGGATGTTCTCTGTTTAGTGAGTCCTCCAGATCAGAGGCAGTAGGGATGACCAGGGATGTTCTCTGTTTAGTGAGTCCTCCAGATCAGAGGCAGTAAGGATGACCAGGGATGTTCTCTGTTTAGTGAGTCCACCAGATCAGAGGCAGTAGGGATGACCAGGGATGTTCTCTGTTTAGTGAGTCCTCCAGATCAGAGGCAGTAAGGATGACCAGGGATGTTCTCTGTTTAGTGAGTCCACCAGATCAGAGGCAGTAGGGATGACCAGGGATGTTCTCTGTTTAGTGAGTCCTCCAGATCAGAGGCAGTAAGGATGACCAGGGATGTTCTCTGTTTAGTGAGTCCTCCAGATCAGAGGCAGTAGGGATGACCAGGGATGTTCTCTGTTTAGTGAGTCCTCCAGATCAGAGGCAGTAGGGATGACCAGGGATGTTCTCTGTTTAGTGAGTCCTCCAGATCAGAGGCAGTAGGGATGACCAGGGATGTTCTCTGTTTAGTGAGTCCTCCAGATCAGAGGCAGTAAGGATGACCAGGGATGTTCTCTGTTTAGTGAGTCCTCCAGATCAGAGGCAGTAGGGATGACCAGGGATGTTCTCTGTTTAGTGAGTCCTCCAGATCAGAGGCAGTAGGGATGACCAGGGATGTTCTCTGTTTAGTGAGTCCTCCAGATCAGAGACAGTAAGGATGACCAGGGATGTTCTCTGTTTAGTGAGTCCTCCAGATCAGAGGCAGAGGGATGACCAGGGATGTTCTCTGTTTAGTGAGTCCTCCAGATCAGAGACAGTAAGGATGACCAGGGATGTTCTCTGTTTAGTGAGTCCTCCAGATCAGAGACAGTAAGGATGACCAGGGATGTTCTCTGTTTAGTGAGTCCTCCAGATCAGAGGCAGTAGAGATGACCAGGGATGTTCTCTGTTTAGTGAGTCCTCCAGATCAGAGGCAGTAGGGATGTTCTCTTGATAACTGTGTGAATTAGACCATTTTTCTGTCCTGCTAAGCATTCCAAAACGACGCTGGGCCAAACCCTCCTCTAACCCAGACGACGCTGGGCCAAACCCTCCCCTAACCCGGACGACGCTGGTCCAAACCTTCCCCTTACCCGGACGACGCTGGTCCAAACCCTCCTCTAACCCAGACGACGCTGGGCCAAACCCTCCTCTAACCCAGACGACGCTGGGCCAAACCCTCCCCTAACCCGGACGACGCTGGTCCAAACCTTCCCCTTACCCGGACGACGCTGGTCCAAACCCTCCCCTTACCCGGACGACGCTGGGCCAAACCCTCCCCTAACCCGGACGATGCTGGACCAATTGTGCACCGCCTCATGGTTCTCCCAGTCGTGGCCGGTTGCGACACAGCCTGGGATCGAACCAGGATCTGTAGTCCCCATGTTGGGGAGAGGCAGGAAGGACTGAGAGAGAGGAGCCAGTGATGGTGGCCCCAGGCCTTTCCTCGTGTTGGGGAGAGGCAGGAAGGACAGAGAGAGAGGGGCCAGTGATGGTGGCCCCAGGCCTTTCCTCGTGTTGGGGAGAGGCAGGAAGGACAGAGAGAGAGGGGCCAGTGATGGTGGCCCCAGGCCTTTCCTCGTGTTGGGGAGAGTCAGGAAGGACAGAGAGAGAGGGGCCAGTGATGGTGGCCCCAGGCCTTTCCTCGTGTTTGGGAGAGGAAGGAAGGACAGAGAGAGAGGGGCCAGTGGTCAGAAGTTTAGTGTTTGTATTTAACCATGAGGCTGCAACAGGATTTTCCATAACACTTCGTATGGATACCCTCTTCATTAAGCATTATAAGCGCATTTCTAACACACAACATGCATTATAATGCAGAACATAGTTTATTTTCCTGGTGCTCTTCATAGCTGAAGTAAATATGTTTATTTTGTCTCTTCTGTGACCAATGAGCTTAATTCTATGAAAGTCATCTTCAGTGGGGACCACCAGTTATTTGGCTGATCAACGGCTCATCAAATGTTGGACTCTTTGTGAGTAAAGAATTAAGAAGAGACAGAATTCAAGATTCAAGGGGAAACTACAAGACAAAGAGTTGATTCATTCAATTCAATTTGACCCATTGTCATTGTCTGTAAAGTACAGGATAGGAATATTATAAAGAAGGGTTAGGTAGGTCTAGCCCGGAATATGCATACCACTGCCTTCCATTAGGTCTAGCCCGGAATAAGGATTCCACTTCCTTCCATTAGGTCTAGCCCGGAATAAGCATTCCACTTCCTTCCATTAGGTCTAGCCCGGAATAAGGATTCCACTTCCTTCCATTAGGTCTAGCCCGGAATAAGCATTCCACTTCCTTCCATTAGGTCTAGCCCGGAATAAGCATTCCACTGCCTTCCATTAGGTCTAGCCCGGAATAAGGATTCCACTTCCTTCCATTAGGTCTAGCCCGGAATAAGGATTCCACTTCCTTCCATTAGGTCTAGCCCGGAATAAGCATTCCACTTCCTTCCATTAGGTCTAGCCCGGAATAAGGATTCCACTTCCTTCCATTAGGTCTAGCCCGGAATAAGGATTCCACTTCCTTCCATTAGGTCTAGCCCGGAATAAGGATTCCACTTCCTTCCATTAGGTCTAGCCCGGAATAAGGATTCCACTTCCTTCCATTAGGTCTAGCCCGGAATAAGGATTCCACTTCCTTCCATTAGGTCTAGCCCGGAATAAGGATTCCACTTCCTTCCATTAGGTCTAGCCCGGAATAAGCATTCCACTTCCTTCCATTAGGTCTAGCCCGGAATAAGGATTCCACTTCCTTCCATTAGGTCTATCCCGGAATAAGGATTCCACTTCCTTCCATTAGGTCTAGCCCGGAATAAGGATTCCACTTCCTTCCATTAGGTCTAGCCCGGAATAAGCATTCCACTTCCTTCCATTAGGTCTAGCCCGGAATAAGGATTCCACTTCCTTCCATTAGGTCTAGCCCGGAATAAGCATTCCACTTCCTTCCATTAGGTCTAGCCCGGAATAAGGATTCCACTTCCTTCCATTAGGTCTAGCCCGGAATAAGCATTCCACTTCCTTCCATTAGGTCTAGCCCGGAATAAGCATTCCACTTCCTTCCATTCTAAATGTTACAGGATAACTTTAGTTAATCAGTGGGCAGGGACTACAGTGCTGTTTATCATGCCTGGTGTGACACAATCACATATTGTGTGTCGGGTCAACGTAGCAAACGGTCCATGTAACTCAATCAGTTGATCGGTTAGGTTGAGTTAATAATTCACCATCACATCCCCCTCCTGTCCAACTCCCGTCCAGGCCTGGCTTCTAACAGAAGGCTTAGTCGCTCCTCTGACTGGGTTTCCTCCTTAGGTTAGGTCCCTCTGAATGGAATGTCGTCAATACCTACCTTTACGTTCTGTTATTCATGAGCAAAGAATTGCATCACTGCCCCGGAAAGATTCATGCAGTATAAAGAGAGGTCTATCTAGACATCATCTCCTGTTTTGTTGACGTTTGTCAACATTTGTTTTCTCATTCATCCTTCTAAACAATCCATCATTCATACCCTGTTTCCTGTGTTTCCTCTTTATTTACCCCATCTGGGTTCCAGACGGGGTCAGCTGGAGGTTCTTCAGTAAGGGCCGTTACCCTCTTGGCCTGGCAGCAGGGGGGAATCCGGTTTCCTCGTTACTAGCTTCTAGCCATTACCACAGTTTTCCACTCTTCATTTTTCAGGACCTCTCCTGGGTGGACGTCACATTAGAGACCCAGCCTGCCTTTCCTTTCTGACAGACAGAAATTGTCTGATGACCTAGTCTTACCTAGGACTATAGTATAGCTGGCTGCTACAAACGTAGGGTCAGATGACCTAGTCTTACCTAGGACTACAGTATAGCTGGCTGCTACAGACGTATGGTCAGATGATCGAGTATTACCTAGGACTACAGTATAGCTGGCTGCTACAGACGTATGGTCAGATGATCGAGTCTTACCTACTGTAGGACTTCTATATAATATAGAAGTATAGAATACATATTGTGTAATGTCGTCTAGTGTGTTGAGGGTTCTGTTTCTGAATTAATTTTTTGGGCCCTACTTTGTTACAGTATGCATCAACATTAGGTCTACATAGGCTATACTGCTATACTACTATACCAATATACTAATTCGCTACTAGACTACTATACTTATATACCGATATACTGATATACTGCTATACAACCATACTACTATACTAATATTCTACCATGATACTATACTCCCATGCTACTATGTTACTATGCTTCTATACCGATATACTACTATACTGCTATACTACTATACCACTATACTAATATACTACTACACTACTATACCACTATTCTCATATACTACTACACCACTATACTAATATACTACTACACTACTATACCGCTATACTAATATATTCCATTGCTGCTATACAACGATACCACTATACTAATATACTACTACACTACTATACCACTATTCTCATATACTACTACACCACTATACTAATATACTACTACACTACTATGCCACTATACTAATATACGACTACACTACTATACCACTATACTACTACACTACTATACCGCTATACTAATATACTACTATACCTCTATACTAATATACTACTACACTACTATACCACTATACTACTACACTACAATAATACTATACTACTATGCTGCTATACAACTATTCTACTATGCTACTATACTACCATACTACTATTCTGCTATATTGATATACTGCTACACTACTATAATACTATACTACTATACAACTATACTACTATAGTCCTATACTGCTATACCACAATGTTAATGTACTGCCATACTAATATACTGCTATTCTAGTATACTACTATGCTGGTATACTGCTATATTACTATACTGCTATATTAATATTCTGCTATACCACTATACTACTATATTGCTATATTAGTATAGTGCTATACTACTGCACTGTTATACTACAGTAATACTATACCAGGATACTACTATACCGCTATCCTACGATGCTACTATTCTGCTATATTAATATATTGCTATACTACTATACCGGTATACTGCTATACTATTATCCTGCTATACTACTATACAACTATACTAATATACAACTATACTGCTATACTACTGTCCTGCTATACTACTATACTGATATACTATACTGCTATCCTGCTACTCTACTTTACTGCTATACTGCTATCCTGCTATTCTACTTTACTGCTATACTGCTATACTGTAATGCAGAATTGAGATCCACCTGAATTCCTATCCAATGGTGCAATAACAAACCTTCCATGAAATATGAATGAATCCTCTGGAACTGATGAGTATTTTAGGACATGAGTACAGAATTAGACAAAAATGAGCTATCTAGAACCTACAAGGGTTATTTGGCTGTCCACATAGAGAACCCTTTGAAGAAGGGTGGAACCCTGTTTGGTTCCAGGTAGAACCCTTTTGGGTTCCATGTAAGGCCCTTTCCACAGAGGGTTCTATATGGAACCCAACAGGGTTCTACCTGGAACTGAAAAAGGATTATACAAGGAACCAAAAAGGGTTCTCATTTGGGGACAACCGAAGAACCCCTTTGGAACCATTTTGTAGGCAATGTTTTTGGAAACTGCAATATTCTTGGTACATTGTACTGCATAACGTTGCTGTCCTAAATTATCATAAATGAGAGGAAGCTCTCCTTTTAATCATTTAGGACTTTCATCATTCTTCATCATCCTTGATAAGCCCCTTCTCCTCTCTCTATCTCTTTCTCTCCTCCTCCTCCTCCTCCTCCCTAGCTTATCATTATGTCAGTCTTATTCACAGGACATGATGCTCTGACACTGAATAAACTACTGTTGTATCAACAAGCATTTGCTGCAAGATGAGAAGATGGGAAACCTCAGCAGTTATTTATCTAGTGAGTGTTACAGTATAGGAGAGAGTGTATTAGAGCAGACACAGCAGTATGGGTAATGTAATGCTCCAGGAGTCTCCAAGGGGGGGGGTGGCAGAGGAGAAACACAGCAGTATGGGTAATGTAATGCTCCAGGAGTCTCCAAGGGGGGGGGGGGGGGGGGCAGAGGAGAAACACAGCAGTATGGGTAATGTAATGCTCCAGGAGTCTCTAAGGAGGGGGGGGGGGGGGAGGACAGAGGAGAAACACAGCAGTATGGGTAATGTAATGCTCCAGGAGTCTCCAAGGGGGGGGGGGGGGCAGAGGAGAAACACAGCAGTATGGGTAATGTAATGTTCCAGGAGTCTCTAGGGAGGGGGGGGGGAGGACAGAGGAGAAAACACAGCAGTATGGGTAATGTTATGCTCCAGGAGTCTCTAAGGGGGGGGGGGGGGACAGAGGAGAAACACAGCAGTATGGGTAATGTAATGCTCCAGGAGTCTCCAAGGGGGGGGGGGGGGGGGGGGGGGGCAGAGGAGAAACACAGCAGTATGGGTAATGTAATGCTCCAGGAGTCTCCAAGGGGGGGGGGGGGGGGGGCAGAGGAGAAACACAGCAGTATGGGTAATGTAATGCTCCAGGAGCCTCTAAGGAGGGGGGGGGGGGAGGACAGAGGAGAAACACAGCAGTATGGGTAATGTAATGCTCCAGGAGTCTCCAAGGGGGGGGGGGGGGGGGGGCAGAGGAGAAACACAGCAGTATGGGTAATGTAATGCTCCAGGAGTCTCCAAGGGGGGGGGGGGGGGGGGGGGGCAGAGGAGAAACACAGCAGTATGGGTAATGTAATGCTCCAGGAGTCTCTAAGGAGGGGGGGGGGGAAGGACAGAGGAGAAACACAGCAGTATGGGTAATGTGATGCTCCAGGAGTCTCTAAGGAGGGGGGGGGGAGGACAGAGGAGAAACACAGCAGTATGGGTAATGTAATGCTCCAGGGGTCTCTAAGGGGGAGGACAGAGGAGAAGCACAGCAGTATGGGTAATAGAATGCTCCAGGGGTCTCTAAGGGGGGGGGCAGAAGAGAAACACAGCAGTATGGGTAATGTAATGCTCCAGGAGTCTCCAAGGGGGGGGGGGGGGGGGCAGAGGAGAAGCACAGCAGTATGGGTAATGTAATGCTCCAGGAGTCTCTAAGGAGGGGGGGGGGGGAGGACAGAGGAGAAACACAGCAGTATGGGTAATGTGATGCTCCAGGAGTCTCTAAGGAGGGGGGGGGGAGGACAGAGGAGAAACACAGCAGTATGGGTAATGTAATGCTCCAGGGGTCTCTAAGGGGGAGGACAGAGGAGAAGCACAGCAGTATGGGTAATAGAATGCTCCAGGGGTCTCTAAGGGGGGGGCAGAAGAGAAACACAGCAGTATGGGTAATGTAATGCTCCAGGGGCCTCTAAGGGGGGGGGGGCAGAAGAGAAACACAGCAGTATGGGTAATGTAATGCTCCAGGGGTCTCTAAGGGGGGGGGGGGACAGAAGAGAAACACAGCAGTATGGGTAATGTAATGCTCCAGGGGTCTCTAAGGGGGGGGGGACAGAAGAGAAGCACAGCAGTATGGGTAATGTAATGCTCCAGGGGTCTCTAAGGGGGGGGGGGCAGAGGAGAAACACAGCAGTATGGGTAATGTAATGCTCCAGGGGTCTCTAAGGGGGGAGGACAGAGGAGAAGCACAGCAGTATGGGTAATGTAATGCTCCAGGGATCTCTAAGGAGGGGGGGGGGGGCAGAGGAGAAACACAGCAGTATGGGTAATGTAATGCTCCAGGAGTCTCTAAGGAGGGGAGGGGGGGCTGAGGAGAAACACAGCAGTATGGGTAATGTAATGCTCCAGGAGTCTCTAAGGGGGGAGGACAGAGGAGAAGCACAGCAGTATGGGTAATGTAATGCTCCAGGGGTCTCTAAGGAGGGGGGGGGCAGAGGAGAAACATAGCAGTATGGGTAATAGAATGCTCCAGGGGTCTCTAAGGGGGGAGGACAGAAGAGAAACACAGCAGTATGGGTAATAGAATGCTCCAGGGGTCTCTAAGGTGGGGGGGGGGGGGGGGCAGAGGAGAAACACAGCAGTATGGGTAATAGAATGCTCCAGGGGTCTCTAAGGGGGGGGACAGAAGAGAGCCACAGCAGTATGGGTAATATAATTCTCCAGGGGTCTCTAAGTCAACTGTAGACTATTGAGATGCATCCCAAGTGATGGAGAGACACTGACAGTATTTGTCATTATGTGCCACTAATATGGTTAAGAGACAAGCATACATTATACTGTAACAACTTATGGTTGACTATGTTAACAGTCACCCGTGTATTATGAAGCCTAAACCCTGGTGTACTTAATCACCTATCTAATCAGAAAATATAAACTTTGTATGAACTGGGGAATTACTCAATGCCATGTTATTCACAAAGATAAACCTACATCTCAAGTCTAACTGCTCAAGTCTACTCCAGACACAGTATCATGAACACGGCTTTATACAGGATGTATTGATGATCGTATTAATTTTAACATTAGGAAAAGTATCATTATGATTCCACACGTTAGATTCAAACCTGTTCTGTAGAAAAAATATATATACTAATCTTGAGAAGCGCTACAGTAGTTCGGTTTCTCTTGGAAACCTCAAGTTCTACACGTCCAGTCTTCTCTCCTCTCCGCGGTGCTTAAAGCACTGCACCAGACGTACCGGAACGTAGCGACACACTTGCCTTTAGTTTCTGGATCGTTTTACACTCTTCATCCCTGCACCACACCGTCACGTTTCCCTTGTTGTAGCGCGCTGTCCATCCTTCCTGGTTTTCACATTGTTCCTTGAAAGAGGTAAAGTCTGTATCGTCTGGTATCTGAACGGGCATCTTCTTGTTCCCTCCTTGTGATGTGGTACACATGTAACAGTTGGAGACTAACGACAGACAGAAAGTGGTTCTCCTTTTGCATTAGATCTTCATTTGGCTTTGTTATCTCCCACTGCAATGCTGAGTTCGATGGTTATGATAGATGTCAGCACAAAGTGCTTTGCGGGGGAAATTCTGTAACAATTAAAGTCCCAATAACAAGTAGAAACTCATGTGAAGGTAGAGGTAAGACTAATTTACGTGGACTTTTGTCCGGAGTCCTGTTGATACTGCCACCTACGTCTTACTAACGTCCCCTACCTCTGATGCTCTCACAGTCCATCACTAGTCACGGTGGTGGAGGCGGTAAACAGGTAGAGGCGTCAGGTTACCAATATCCTGCTTTCAGGTGCGGTGCGGCAGTC
This sequence comes from Oncorhynchus kisutch, assembly GCF_002021735.2. Classification (NCBI taxonomy): domain Eukaryota; kingdom Metazoa; phylum Chordata; class Actinopteri; order Salmoniformes; family Salmonidae; genus Oncorhynchus; species Oncorhynchus kisutch. Next base: position 60,400,959 of record NC_034192.2, read on the forward strand.
CTAGACAACATGGCCGCGGAGTTAGTCAGACTGACAGAAGAACAACATGATCAGGTGTCATGTTTATGATGTGTTTGGTTTGTCTAATTGTCTGCTGGTGAGGGTAGGTGAAAAAGCGTAGCTTTTTATCCAGAAACATGTAATAACGTTTATACACATCTATGGCTCTGAACGAACTTTATTTGACTCTTTGCAAACTGGAATCCATTTATCCGGAGGCTGCATTCATTGTAGCTGGGGATTTTAACAAGGCTAATCTGAAAACAAGACTCCCTAAATTTTATCAGCATATCGATTGCGCAACCAGGGGTGGAAAAACCTTGGATCATTGTTACTCTAACTTCCGCGATGCATATAAGGCCCTGCCCCGCCCTCCTTTCGGAAAAGCTGACCACGACTCCATTTTGTTGATCCCTGCCTACAGACAGAAACTAAAAAAAGAAGCTCCCACACTGAGGTCTGTTCAACGCTGGTCCGACCAATCTGATTCCACACTCCAAGACTGCTTCCATCACGTGGACTGGGATATGTTTCGTATTGCGTCAGATAACAACATTGACGAATACGCTGATTCGGTGTGCGAGTTCATTAGAACGTGCGTTGAAGATGTCGTTCCCATAGCAACGATTAAAACATTCCCTAACCAGAAACCGTGGATTGATGGCAGCATTCGCGTGAAACTGAAAGCGCGAACCACTGCTTTTAATCAGGGCAAGGTGACTGGTAACATGACCGAATACAAACAGTGCAGCTATTCCCTCCGCAAGGCTATCAAACAAGCTAAGCGTCAGTACAGAGACAAAGTAGAATCTCAATTCAACGGCTCAGACACAAGAGGTATGTGGCAGGGTCTACAGTCAATCACGGACTACAAGAAGAAAACCTGCCCAGTCACGGACCAGGATGTCTTGCTCCCAGGCAGACTAAATAACATTTTTGCCCGCTTTGAGGACAATACAGTGCCACTGACACGGCCTGCAACGAAAACATGCGGACTCTCCTTCACTGCAGCAGAGGTGAGTAAGACATTTAAACGTGTTAACCCTCGCAAGGCTGCAGGCCCAAACGGCATCCCCAGCCGCGCCCTCAGAGCATGCGCAGACCAGCTGGCCGGTGTGTTTACGGACATATTCAATCAATCCCTATACCAGTCTGCTGTTCCCACATGCTTCAAGAGGGCCACCATTGTTCCTGTTCCCAAGAAAGCTAAGGTAACTGAGCCAAATGACTACCGCCCCGTAGCACTCACTTCCGTCATCATGAAGTGCTTTGAGAGACTAGTCAAGGACCATATCACCTCCACCCTACCTGACACCCTAGACCCACTCCAATTTGCTTACCGCCCAAATAGGTCCACAGACGATGCAATCTCAACCACACTGCACACTGCCCTAACCCATCTGGACAAGAGGAATACCTATGTGAGAATGCTGTTCATCGACTACAACTCGGCATTCAACACCATAGTACCCTCCAAGCTCATCATCAAGCTCGAGACCCTGGGTCTCGACCCCGCCCTGTGCAACTGTGTACTGGACTTCCTGACGGGCCTCCCCCAGGTGGTGAGGGTAGGCAACAACATCTCCACCCCGCTGATCCTCAACACTGGGGCCCCACAAGGGTGCGTTCTGAGCCCTCTCCTGTACTCCCTGTTCACCCACGACTGCGTGGCCATGCACACCTCCAACTCAATCATCAAGTTTGCGGACGACACAACAGTGGTAGGCTTGATTACCAACAACAATGAGACGGCCTACAGGGAGGAGGTGAGGGCCCTCGGAGTGTGGTGTCAGAAAAATAACCTCACACTCAACGTCAACAATACTAAGGAGATGATTGTGGACTTCAGGAAACAGCAGAGGGAACACCCCCCTATCCACATCGATGGAACAGTAGTGGAGAGGGTAGCAAGTTTTAAGTTCCTCGGCGTACACATCACAGACAAACTGAATTTGTCCACCCACACAGACAGCATCGTGAAGAAGGCGCAGCAGCGCCTCTTCAACCTCAGGAGGCTGAAGAAATTCGGCTTGTCACCAAAAGCACTCACAAACTTCTACAGATGCACAATCGAGAGCATCCTGGCGGGCTGCATCACCGCCTGGTACGGTAGTGAGGTCTGCACAACGCATCACCGGGGGCAAACTACCTGCCCTCCAGGACACCTACACCACCCGATGTTACAGGAAGGCCATAAAGATCATCAAGGACAACAACCACCCGAGCCACTACCCGTTCACCCCGCTATCATCCAGAAGGCGAGGTCAGTACAGGTGCATCAAAGCTGGGACCAAGAGACTGAAAAACAGCTTCTATCTCAAGGCCATCAGACTGTTAAACAGCCACCACTAACATTGAGTGGCTGCTGCCAACACACTGACACTGACACTGACTCAACTCCAGCCACTTTAATAATGGGAATTGATGGGAAATGATGTAAAATATATCACTAGCCACTTTAAACAATGCTACCTAATATAATGTTACATACCCTACATTATTCATCTCATATGCATACGTATATACTGTACTCTATATCATCTACTGCATCCTTATGTAATACATGTATCACTAGCCACTTTAACTATGCCACTTTGTTTACATACTCATCTCATATGTATATACTGTACTCGATACCATCTACTGTATCTTGCCTATGCTGCTCTGTACCATCACTCATTCATATATCCTTATGTACATATTCTTTATCCCCTTACACTGTGTATAAGACAGTAGTTTTAGAATTGTTAGTTAGATTACTTGTTAGTTATTACTGCATTGTCGGAACTAGAAGCACAAGCATTTCGCTACACTCGCATTAACATCTGCTAACCATGTGTATGTGACAAATAAAATTTGATTTGATTTGGATAATCACTTTATAATCACATTTGTATTAATTCTGCATATTTAAAAACGTCACTCTGTCCACTAATGAGTCGCTGTATATAAGGACAACGATGTGGGCTCCTACAGATTAGGCATATTATTTTAGATGTGTTTTACGTTTTTTTTTCTTCAGTTTCGCATTGCCACAACCCCTCTAGTTGGCACCTGAAATAAATGTAAAAAAATATAAACAGTGGTTTTGAGAATACATTCTACCACTCATCCACCTGAAAAGCAGTCATGATGATGATGATGTGTGTGACATTTCTCTTAGCTTGCTATTCATCCATGATAATAGGACCCGATTCATTGCCTTTCTAACAATGAAACCTGACCACAATTGACTACCTCAATGGTTGATGATATTGGATCCAGGTGGACAGACGTTATCAATGAAACTATACAGACGGGTTTCCCTTTCAAGGGAAGGCTGTTCAACTTTAACACAGTTTACGTGAGGCCACAGGCTTTGTGAGTCTACAGGTAGGCAGGGAGTTGATCCCACCAACACAATTCATTGTAGTTCAGTGGGAGCTTGCAGTAAACATGGCTCAGAGCACTTTTGTGAGCCACTGACCCTTGTCACTTCAAGACATCTGCCCTGGTAACCTGACCCAACTACAAGCACAAAGCTACACCAGTATGATAGCCGATTCATCTAAATTACCATATGCTACTTCAAATGGACAGATTAAACAACCTGTTTTTCTTATTGATGAGTACCCTACAAACTCATCATTAAGCTCAGGGCCCTGGGTCTGAACCCTGCCCTGTGCAACTGGGTTCTGGACTTCGTGACGGGCCGCCCCAGGTGATGAAGGTAGGAAACAACTCCTACACTTCGCTGATCCTGAACACAGGGGCCCCACAAGGGTGCGTGATCAGCCCCCTTCTGTACTCCCTGTTCACCCATGGCTGCGTGGCCAAGCATGCCTCCAACTCAATCTTCAAGTTTGCAGACCACACAACAGTAGTAGGCCTGATAACCAACAACGACGAGACAGCCTACAAGGAGGAGGTGAGGGCCCTGGGAGAGTGGTGCCAGGAAAATAACCTCTCCCTCAATGTCAACAAAATGAAGGAGCTGATCGTGGACTTCAGGAAACAGCAGAGGGAGCACGCCCCTATCCACATCGACGGGACCGCAGTGGAGAAGGTAGGAAGCTTCAAGTTCCTCGGCATACACATCACTGATGATCTGAAATGGTCCACCCACACAGACAATGTGGTGAAGAAGGTGCCTCTCCAACCTCAGGAGGCTGAAGAAATGTAGCTTGGCAGCTAAAACCCTCACAAACTTTTACAACCTCCAGAGTGGTTGTGCGGTCTGCCCAACGTATCACCGGGGACAAACAACCTGCCCTCCAGGACACCTACAGCACCCGATGTTATAGGATAATCAAGGACATCCACCACCCAAGCCACGGCCTGATCACCCCGCTATCATCCAGAAGGTGAGGTCAGTACAAGTGCATCAAAGCTGGGACAGAGAGACTGAAAAACAGCTTTTATCACAAGGCCATCAGACTCTTAAAAAGCCATCGCTAGCTGGTTACGCAACCCTACACATTAGAGGCTGCTGCTCTATATACATAGACATGGAATCACTGGTCACTTTAATAATGGAACACTAGCCACTTTAATAATGGAACACTAGTCACTTTAATAATGGAACACTAGTCACTTTAATAATGGAACACTAGTCACTTTAATAATGGAACACTGGTCACTTTAATAATGGAACACTGGTCACTTTATTAATGGAACACTAGTCACTAATAATGGAACACTAGTCACTTTAATAATGGAACACTAGTCACTTTAATAATGGAACACTAGTCACTTAATAATGGAACACTAGTCACTTTAATAATGGAACACTAGTCACTTTAATAATGGAACACTAGTCACTTTAATAATGGAACACTAGTCACTTTAATAATGGAACACTAGCCACTTTAATAATGGAACACTAGTCACTTTAATAATGGAACACTAGTCACTTTAATAATGGAAACACTAGTCACTTTAATAAGGAACACTAGTCACTTTAATAATGGAATCCTAGGTCACTTTAATAATGGAACACAGTCACTTTAATATGGAACACTAGTCACTTTAATAATGGAATCACTGGTCACTTAATAATGGAACACTAGTCACTTTAATAATGGAACACTAGTCACTTAATAATGGAACACTAGTCACTTTAATAATGGAACACTAGTCACTTTAATAATGGAACACTAGTCACTTTTAATAATGGAACACTAGTCACTTTAATAATGGAACACTAGTCGGAACACTAGTCACTTTAATAATGGAACACTAGTCACTTTAATAATGGAACACTAGTCACTTTAATAATGGAACACTAGTCCACTTTAATAATGGAACACTAGTCACTTTAAATAATGGAACACTAGTCACTTTAATAATGGAACACTAGTCACTTAATAATGGGAACACTAGTCACTTAATAATGGAATCACTGGTCACTTTAAATAATGAACACTAGTCACTTTAATAATGGAATCACTGGTCACTTAATAATGGAACCTAGTCACTTTAATAATGGAACACTAGTCACTTTAATAATGGAAGCCTAGTCACTTTAATAATGGAACACTAGTCACTTTAATAATGGAACACTAGTCACTTTAATAATGGAACACTAGTCCACTTTAATAATGGAACACTAGTCACTTTAATATGGAAACACTAGTCACTTTAATAATGGAACACTAGTCACTTTATAATGGAACACTAGTCACTTTAATAATGGAATCACTGTCACTTTAATAATGGAACACTAGTCACTTTAATAATGGAACACTAGTCACTTTAATAATGGAACACTAGTCACTTTAATAATGGAACACTAGTCACTTTAATAATGGAACACTAGTCACTTTAATAATGGAATCACTGGTCACTTTAATAATGGAACACTAGTCACTTTAATAATGGAACACTAGTCACTTTAATAATGGAAGACTAGTCACTTTAATAATGGAACACTAGTCACTTTAATAATGAAACACTAGTCACTTTAATAATGGAACACTAGTCACTTTAATAATGGAACACTAGTCACTTTAATAATGGAACACTAGCCACTTAATAATGGAACACTAGTCACTTTAATAATGGAACACTAGTCACTTTAATAATGGAACACTAGTCACTTTAATAATGGAACACTAGTCACTTAATAATGGAATCACTGGTCACTTTAATAATGGAACACTAGTCACTTTAATAATGGAACACTAGTCACTTTAATAATGGAATCACTGGTCACTTTAATAATGGAACACTAGTCACTTTAATAATGGAATCACTGGTCACTTTAATAATGGAACACTAGTCACTTTAATAATGGAACACTAGTCACTTTAATAATGGAAGGCTAGTCACTTTAATAATGGAACACTAGTCACTTTAATAATGGAACACTAGTCACTTTAATAATGGAACACTAGTCACTTTAATAATGGAACACTAGTCACTTTAATAATGGAACACTAGTCACTTTAATAATGGAACACTAGTCACTTTAATAATGGAACACTAGTCACTTTAATAATGGAACACTAGCCACTTTAATAATGGAACACTAGTCACTTTAATAATGGAACACTAGTCACTTTAATAATGGAACACTAGTCACTTTAATAATGGAACACTAGTCACTTTAATAATGGAATCACTGGTCACTTTAATAATGGAACACTAGTCACTTTAATAATGGAACACTAGTCACTTTAATAATGGAATCACTGGTCACTTTAATAATGGAACACTAGTCACTTTAATAATGGAACACTAGTCACTTTAATAATGGAAGGCTAGTCACTTTAATAATGGAACACTAGTCACTTTAATAATGGAACACTAGTCACTTTAATAATGGAACACTAGTCACTTTAATAATGGAACACTAGTCACTTTAATAATGGAACACTAGTCACTTTAATAATGGAACACTAGTCACTTTAATAATGGAACACTAGTCACTTTAATAATGGAATCACTGGTCACTTTAATAATGGAACACTAGTCACTTTAATAATGGAACACTAGTCACTTTAATAATGGAACACTAGTCACTTTAATAATGAACACTAGTCACTTTAATAATGGAACACTAGTCACTTTAATAATGGAATCACTGGTCACTTTAATAATGGAACACTAGTCACTTTAATAATGGAATCACTGGTCACTTAATAATGGAACACTAGTCACTTTAATAATGGAACACTAGTCACTTTAATAATGGAAGACTAGTCACTTTAATAATGGAACACTAGTCACTTTAATAATGGAACACTAGTCACTTTAATAATGGAACACTAGTCACTTTAATAATGGAACACTAGTCACTTTAATAATGGAACACTAGCCACTTTAATAATGGAACACTAGTCACTTTAATAATGGAACACTAGTCACTTTAATAATGGAACACTAGTCACTTTAATAATGGAACACTAGTCACTTAATAATGGAATCACTGGTCACTTTAATAATGGAACACTAGTCACTTTAATAATGGAACACTAGTCACTTTAATAATGGAATCACTGGTCACTTTAATAATGGAAGACTAGTCACTTTAATAATGAAACACTAGTCACTTTAATAATGGAACACTAGTCACTTTAATAATGGAACACTAGTCACTTTAATAATGGAACACTAGTCACTTTAATAATGGAAGACTAGTCACTTTAATAATGGAACACTAGTCACTTTAATAATGGAACACTAGCCACTTTAATAATGGAACACTAGTCACTTTAATAATGGAACACTAGTCACTTTAATAATGGAACACTAGTCACTTTAATAATGGAATCACTGGTCACTTTAATAATGGAACACTAGTCACTTTAATAATGGAACACTAGTCACTTTAATAATGGAATCACTGGTCACTTTAATAATGGAACACTAGTCACTTCAATAATGGAACACTAGTCACTTTAATAATGGAACACTAGTCACTTTAATAATGGAACACTAGTCACTTTAATAATGGAACACTAGTCACTTTAATAATGGAACACTAGTCACTTTAATAATGGAACACTAGCCACTTTAATAATGGAACACTAGTCACTTTAATAATGGAACACTAGTCACTTTAATAATGGAACACTAGTCACTTTAATAATGGAACACTAGTCACTTAATAATGGAATCACTGGTCACTTTAATAATGGAACACTAGTCACTTTAATAATGGAACACTAGTCACTTTAATAATGGAACACTAGCCACTTTAATAATGGAACACTAGTCACTTTAATAATGGAACACTAGTCACTTTAATAATGGAACACTAGTCACTTTAATAATGGAATCACTGGTCACTTTAATAATGGAACACTAGTCACTTTAATAATGGAACACTAGTCACTTTAATAATGGAATCACTGGTCACTTTAATAATGGAACACTAGTCACTTCAATAATGGAACACTAGTCACTTTAATAATGGAACACTAGTCACTTTAATAATGGAACACTAGTCACTTTAATAATGGAATCACTGGTCACTTTAATAATGGAACACTAGTCACTTTAATAATGGAACACTAGTCACTTTAATAATGGAATCACTGGTCACTTTAATAATGGAACACTAGTCACTTCAATAATGGAACACTAGTCACTTTAATAATGGAACACTAGTCACTTTAATAATGGAACACTAGTCACTTTAATAATGGAACACTAGTCACTTTAATAATGGAATCACTAGTCACTTTAATGTTCTTTACATACTGCTTTACTCATCTCATATGTATATACTGTATTCTATTCTACTGTATTTTAGTCAATGCCACTCCAACATTGCTCGTCCTAATGTTTATATATTTCTTAATTCTCTTCTTTTACTTTTAGATTTGTGTGTATTGGTGTTAATTGTTTGATACTTCTGCACTGTTGGAGCGAGGAACACAAGCATTTAGTTAGATATTACTGCACTGTTGGAGCTAGGAACACAAGCATTTAGTTAGATATTACTGCACTGTTGGAGCTAGGAACACAAGCATTTAGTTAGATACTACTGTTGGAGCTAAGAACACAAGCATTTAGTTAGATATTACTGTTGGAGCTAGGAACACAAGCATTTAGTTAGATATTACTGTTGGAGCTAGGAACACAAGCATTTAGTTAGATATTACTGTTGGAGCTAGGAACACAAGCATTTAGTTAGATATTACTGTTGGAGCTAGGAACACAAGCATTTAGTTAGATATTACTGTTGGAGCTAGGAACACAAGCATTTAGTTAGATATTACTGTTGGAGCTAGGAACACAAGCATTTAGTTAGATATTACTGTTGGAGCTAGGAACACAAGCATTTAGTTAGATATTACTGTTGGAGCTAGGAACACAAGCATTTAGTTAGATATTACTGTTGGAGCTAGGAACACAAGCATTTAGTTAGATATTACTGTTGGAGCTAGGAACACAAGCATTTAGTTAGATATTACTTTTGGAGCTAGGAACACAAGCATTTAGTTAGATATTACTGTTGGAGCTAGGAACACAAGCATTTAGTTAGATATTACTGTTGGAGCTAGGAACACAAGCATTTAGTTAGATATTACTGTTGGAGCTAGGAACACAAGCATTTAGTTAGATATTACTGTTGGAGCTAGGAACACAAGCATTTAGTTAGATATTACTGCACTGTTGGAGCTAGGAACACAAGCATTTAGTTAGATATTACTGCACTGTTGGAGCTAGGAACACAAGCATTTAGTTAGATATTACTGTTGGAGCTAGGAACACAAGCATTTAGTTAGATATTACTGTTGGAGCTAGGAACACAAGCATTTAGTTAGATATTACTGTTGGAGCTAGGAACACAAGCATTTAGTTAGATATTACTGTTGGAGCTAGGAACACAAGCATTTAGTTAGATATTACTGTTGGAGCTAGGAACACAAGCATTTAGTTAGATATTACTGTTGGAGCTAGGAACACAAGCATTTAGTTAGATATTACTGTTGGAGCTAGGAACACAAGCATTTAGTTAGATATTACTGTTGGAGCTAGGAACACAAGCATTTTGCTACACCCACAATAACATGTGCTAAGTATGTATAACTGACCAATAACATGTGCTGAGTATGTATAATAAGTATGTATAACTGACCAATAACATGTGCTGAGTATGTATAACTGACCAATAACATGTACTAAGTATGTATAACTGACCAATAAAATTTGATTTGATAAAGCCCTGCTGTATCATTTGAGACTTTGATTGACGGAAGGTCTACTACAATTGTCAGTGAGATACAGTGGGCAACTAAAAAAACACTAGACAAAAAAAGTAAAATGCTTAAAAATTAAAATGTATACTATTTATTCCATTCCTAGAGATGTTGGAGTGACCATTTGACAAATATTTGGTCCCTGCTACTTTGTTTCGAAAGGTTTGGCGAGGACGAGTGTTGAAAAGGCTCAGATTTATGCTCTGAGAATGTTTACAGGAGAGCTTCTGGAGAACTTACTCAACCATTACATCAGCTTTGTCTTTATACACAAAGACACCTGTTTGTCTGAACTGAGGATCTCTCTATGCTTTTAAGCTCTTTGTTGAGTCGCTAGCTATTGCTTCCACTCACGACCTTCACTATACCACAACACATGCACTCTTACAGTAACTCTCCTTTTGTAACCTTTTGAGAATTTACTGGATGAAATACCTACATTTGTGGAGTTGTTTCCATTGACCAACTCTTCTTCATATTGTGCCTATAAGACACATGATCTTCTTTCTCCTTGTTTGGTTATTAGCTTTGGGGGTACATTGCATGTCGGTGTAGTTACAGAATGCATAGTGGACGTGATACAGTGAAGTGAGGGGTTCAAATAGTATTCTGGTTTAGGGAGGGAAACACAGCTGCATGGGTTCAAATAGTATTCTGGTTTAGGGAGGGAAACACAGCTGTATGGGTTCAAATAGTATTCTGGTTTAGGGAGGGAAACACAGCTGCATGGGTTCAAATAGTATTCTGGTTTAGGGAGGGAAACACAGCTGCATGGGTTCAAATAGTATTCTGGTTTAGGGAGGGAAACACAGCTGCATGGGTTCAAATAGTATTCTGGTTTAGGGAGGAAAACACAGCTGCATGGGATCAAACACTATGAAACATCGTTCCAAATACTTCATCTGTGCTTGATCGACTTTGTCTGGCTTAATGGAACCAACAGAGTAGTCCCAAAACTGCGAACCTCCAGGCAGGCATCTGAAACTGCAGTATTTGAAAGATTTCAAATAGTGTTTTCACCCAGGTGTTCAGTAGAAAACCCAGATAAAATGTGATGATATCATCCAATTTACCTTTCTAAAATCTTTGAATTGTATACTCCCTACGCAAACAAACAATATAAATAAATTAAAATAAATCTGTGCGTTATCATTCCATTGCTCTGTTTGATTCTCTCTGTGTGCAAAATAAGGAAAGTGTAAAGAACAGTTAACCGTTTAGCTCTAGGCCCCTTGGCAGCAGTATAGTTAACCGTTCAGCTCTAGGCCCCATGGCAGCGGTATAGTTAACTGTTCAGCTCTAGGCCCCATGGCAGCAGTATAGTTAACTGTTCAGCTCTAGGCCCCATGGCAGCAGTATAGTTAACTGTTCAGCTCTAGGCCCCATGGCAGCAGTATAGTTAACTGTTCAGCTCTAGGCCCCATGGCAGCAGTATAGTTAACTGTTCAGCTCTAGGCCCCATGGTAAGTCACTCCAGTTGGACATGGCCATAAAACCCTGATAGAAGAAACAGATGACTGTCCACAAGTTAACCTGTCATATTTCATCTCGGTCTTCTTTCAATAACAATAGAAGAGATGCAGCCCCAACAACCACTCTCTCAGATAAAATGGTATATCTATCCATTGGTATGTGTTACTTTGAAAATGTGACAAATTACAAATACTTTCCTCCCTTCCTGACCATTATTTAAAACATGATTAAATAAATAACTGTACGCACAGCAAATACTATGACACGCGCACGCGCTCATGTAGTGTTTCTCTGTTTGTTTGAGGAGGGTAACAGTGTACCTAAACAGGTCTCAGGGGCGTCACAACCTTCCCTGATGATGTAGAGGGGTCCTCCGCTGTCCAGCTCTATGCTAACCCACCCCTCCCTGAGAAATGCCCATAAAATAATTAGAATGTTCCAGCCAGTAAAGAGACCCACAAACATATAGCACACTAACCCAAGATGTACTGTTAAGAATCCTACCGTTACTCCTCAAGGATCCTACCGTTACTCCTTAAGGATCCTACCGTTATTCCTTAAGGATCCTACCGTTATTCCTTAAGGATCCTGCCATTACTCCTTAAGGATCCTACCATTACTCCTTAAGGAGCCTACCATTACTCCTTAAGGATCTTACCATTACTCCTTAATAAGGAGCCCTTAAGGATCCTACCATGACTCCTTAAGGAGCCTACCATTACTCCTTAAGGATCCTACCATTACTCCTTAAGGAGCCCTTAAGGATCCTACCATGACTCCTTAAGGAGCCTTTAAGGATCCTACTTTAAGAGCCCTGACGCTCGGTCTGAACTTTTTTGAGAGCATAAGGATCTTACCCTTCATATCGGTAAGAAATCATTTTCAAAAAAACAAAAGGTTAAATTGATACACACCTTTTTAATTAAGGGGTTAGTGTTCCCTCACAGCCATATCTCCATGTTACAGGGCTTGTTTGTGGAAGACAGGCAGAAGACAGAGGGGCCACTTGTGCTACTTAGCTATCTAGCATGCTCCTGTGTGTAGTGGAAGAAGGACCTCCAGAAATATGTTGGCACTGAAAAAATACTGTCATCTGCAAATGTGATAAATCCGGTTAAAACCGGGACAGTAAGTGTAGATTTTGCATTTGTGAAATAATTTTTGTGATATGAAAGTAGAGGAATTGCTGTTTCTATAACCGTACCGCAATTGAGAATTGATTCACGTTTAGATGGAGTATTTGGCTGCTTTGGCTGCCAGAGCCGGTGTACCTCTGACATATCACAGAAGATCCATGGACCTTAAGGACTAATGGTAGGCTCCTTAAGGACTAATGGTAGACTCCTTAAGGACTAATGGTAGGCTCCTTAAGGACTAATGGTAGGCTCCTTAAGGACTAATGGTAGGCTCCTTAAGGACTAATGGTAGGCTCCTTAAGGACTAATGGTAGGCTCCTTAAGGACTAATGGTAGGCTCCTTAAGGACTAATGGTAGACTCCTTAAGGACTAATGGTAGACTCCTTAAGGACTAATGGTAGGCTCCTTAAGGACTAATGGTAGGCTCCTTAAGGACTAATGGTAGGCTCCTTAAGGACTAATGGTAGGCTCCTTAAGGACTAATGGTAGGCTCCTTAAGGACTAATGGTAGGCTCCTTAAGGACTAATGGTAGGCTCCTTAAGGACTAATGGTAGACTCCTTAAGGACTAATGGTAGACTCCTTAAGGACTAATGGTAGGCTCCTTAAGGACTAATGGTAGGCTCCTTAAGGACTAATGGTAGGCTCCTTAAGGACTAATGGTAGGCTCCTTAAGGACTAATGGTAGGCTCCTTAAGGACTAATGGTAGGCTCCTTAAGGACTAATGGTAGGCTCCTTAAGGACTAATGGTAGGCTCCTTAAGGACTAATGGTAGGCTCCTTAAGGACTAATGGTAGGCTCCTTAAGGACTAATGGTAGACTCCTTAAGGACTAATGGTAGACTCCTTAAGGACTAATGGTAGGCTCCTTAAGGACTAATGGTAGGCTCCTTAAGGACTAATGGTAGGCTCCTTAAGGACTAATGGTAGGCTCCTTAAGGACTAATGATAGGCTCCTTAAGGACTAATGATAGGCTCCTTAAGGACTAATGGTAGGCTCCTTAAGGACTAATGGTAGGCTCCTTAAGGACTAATGGTAGGCTCCTTAAGGACTAATGGTAGGCTCCTTAAGGACTAATGGTCGGCTCCTTAAGGACTAATGGTAGTTTCCTTAAGGACTAATGGTAGGCTCCTTAAGGACTAATGGTAGGCTCCTTAAGGACTAATGGTAGGCTCCTTAAGGACTAATGGTAGGCTCCTTAAGGACTAATGGTAGGCTCCTTAAGGACTAATGGTAGACTCCTTAAGGACTAATGGTAGACTCCTTAAGGACTAATGGTAGGCTCCTTAAGGACTAATGGTAGGCTCCTTAAGGACTAATGGTAGGCTCCTTAAGGACTAATGATGGGCTCCTTAAGGACTAATGGTAGGCTCCTTAAGGACTAATGGTAGGCTCCTTAAGGACTAATGGTAGGCTCCTTAAGGACTAATGGTAGGCTCCTTAAGGACTAATGGTCGGCTCCTTAAGGACTAATGGTAGGCTCCTTAAGGACTAATGGTAGGCTCCTTAAGGACTAATGGTAGGCTACTTAAAGACTAATCGTAGGCTCCTTAAGGACTAATGGTAGGCTCCTTAAGGACTAATGGTAGGCTCCTTAAGGACTAATGGTAGGCTCCTTAAGGACTAATGGTAGGCTCCTTAAGGACTAATGGTAGGCTCCTTAAGGAGTTAACTAAACTTACCAGTACAGAAGACCCCTTTGTCTAATGACTCCTATGTGTAAAGGTCACTCTAGAACACATAGGAAGGATGAGGTCTTACAGACTTATTCTAGAATGTATTAAATGCATTTTTCCCCTCATTAATCTACACACAATGACCCATAATGACAAAGGAAAAACATTTTTTTTTAATGTTTGCAAAAGGTATTAAAAATGAAAAACAGAAATGCCTTATTTACATAAGTCTTCAGTTCCTTTGCTATGAGACCAAAACATTTTTGCAGCATTGAAGGTCCCCAAGACTGCAGTGGCCTCCATCATTCTTAAATGGAAGAAGTTTGGAACCACCAAGACTCTTCCTAGAGTTGGCCGCCTGGCCAAACTGAGCAATCGTAGGAGAAGGGCCTTGGAGGTGACCAAGAACCCAATGGTCACTCTAACAGAGCTCCAGAGTTCCTCTGTGGAGATGGGAGAACCTTTCAGAAGGACAACCATCTCTGCAGCATTCCACCAATCAGGCAAATATGGTAAAGTGGCCAGACGGAAGCCACTCCTCAGTAAAAGGCACATGACAGCCCGCTTGGAGTTTGCCAAAAGGCACCTAAAGGACACTCAGACCATGAAAAACAAGATTCTCTGGTCTGATGAAACCAAGATTGAGCTATTTGTCCTGAATGCCAAGCGTCACGCCTGGAGGAAACCTGGCACCATCTCTACGGTGAAGCATGGTGGTGGCAGCATCAACAGAGCTTGAGAGGATCTGCAGAGAAGAATGGGAGAAACTCCCCAAATATAGGTGTGCCAAGCTTGTAGCGTCATACCCAAGAAGACTCGAGGCTGTAATCGCTGCCAAAGGTGCTTCAATAAAGTACTGAGTAAAGGGTCTGAATACTTATGTAAATCTGATATTTCCATTTTTAAATTTGTATAAATGTGTGAGAAAAAAATTATAAACCTGTTTTTGGTTTGCCATTATGGGGTATTGGGTGTAGATTGATGATGGAAAAAAACCTGTTTAATCAATTTTAGAATAAGACTGTAATATAACAAAATGTGGAAAAAGTCAAGAGGTCTGAATACTTTCGAATGCACTGTAGTCTACTAATATTGATCAGAACCCCTAACCCCTGACCCTCAAACCTCCCTGAACTAACCCTTGACCCTCCAACCATCCTGATCTAACCCCCGAACCTCTAACCTCCCCGAACTAACTCTTGACCCTCCAACCTCCCTCTATCTCCAAGGAACTAACCCCTGAACCTCCAACCTCCCTGCTCCCCCCCTCTCTCTCTGAGGAACTAACCCCTGACCTCTGACCCTCCAACCTCCCTGCTCTCTCTCTGTGAGGAAATAACCCTCCAACCTCCCTGCTCCCTCTCTCTCTGTGTGAAAGTGAGCTAGTATAAAATACCATTTGGTCAATGAAGCATTATAATGGTATGGAGGGGAACAAGAGAGGTCTTTTAGAGACTGGTGTTGTGGATTTATTGGTCATCCTTCATACCTGACACACACTGGAATCTACAGGATCCTACAGCTGGGTAGAAATGATTCCTAAAGTTTCTCTGACTGACTGGACTTTAAGCTTTAGTCTACCTTGTTTGCTGGACCCTCTAGAAACCAAATGCTTCATGGTCGCCTTGGTCGATTTGGCAAGACCTCCTGTGTGTTCAGTCAAATATTTGTGTGGTAGACCTAAATCAACATTAATTTAATTATTAGCTCCAGTGTGAGGAAGAACCAAGGCTGTAGCGGTAGAGACGTATTACTTTACAGCAGCCTAAGTCAACTTCAGGGTTGGCATCAAAGCTGCAGCCACTCCCAGTCTCCCTCGCTGGATCTTGAGGGCTTTAAAAGTTTTCTGTTTGGCATAAAAGCTAAAGCCGTGTCTGAGGGAAACACCTTGGAATGTGTCTTGTTCCATTTGCCCAAATTCTCCCCATCAAGGGCAGACCGGACAGACAGGGCAGACAGCAGAGCTCTGTGCAGTTAGTTGAAATGTGGTCTAGATCCTGTAGCTGGCACCCTGGCAGTCTAACTAACCCTGGCAGTGTAACTAACTCTAACCCTGGCAGTCTAACTAACCCTGGCAGTCTAACTAACTCTAACCCTGGCAGTCTAACTAACCCTGGCAGTCTAACTAACCCTGTCAGTCTAACTAACCCTGGCAGTGTAACTAACCCTGGCAGTGTAACTAACCCTGTCAGTGTAACTAACCCTGTCAGTCTAACTAACCCTGACAGTGTAACTAACCCTGACAGTGTAACTAACCTTGACAGTGTAACTAACCCTGGCAGTGTAATCTAGTATGTTCCCTATCACTGTTAGCTTGTGTCATCATTATCCTTTTACTAAAACATATTTGGATTCACTCTTGAATAGTTTGATGCATTTTTCATAAATGTGCATAATATTACTAGAAATCATTCATCTGTGATTATATTGCCTTCAAGTGTAGAATTTCACCATATATAACAGACTGACCCTATCCCCCCGGCACATAGACTACTGCAGCATAGATACTGGAGTCTGAGACGGGAGGGGTTGGGGAACACTGTGGCCCTGTCTGACGACACCCCTGGACCGGGCCAACCAGGCAGGATATAACCCCACCCACTTTGCCAAAGCACAGCCCCCACACCACTAGAGGGATATCAACAGACCACCAACGTACTACCCCGAGACAAGGCTGAGTATAGACCACGAAGATCTCCCCCACCGCACGAGGGGGGGGGGGGGGGGCGCAAAACCGGACAGGAAGATCACGTCAGTGACTCAACCCACTCAAAGTTGTGTATAGTGAAAAAAGCCTGGCACAACGTGACGCCCCCCCCTCCTAGGGACGGCATGGAAGAGCACCAGTAAGCCAGTGACTCAGCCCACGCAATAGGGTCAGAGGAAGACAATACAAGTTAGCAATGAACTCATCCCTGCTGAAACACTCTGGGTGAGACAGATGTATTAACAAAAAGCAGTTTTGTCAGGGTTCCCAGTCCAGGGTTCCCAGTCCAAGCCAATGACTGAAACTATTGGCTGAGAAACTTTGTTCAGGTCAAACTGAGAATTTCTGTGGTAAAATAGATGTCCTGGCTTTGATACTCTCTACAGTAGATATCCTCAGAAGGCTAGATGACGTGGCGATGATACTTTCTACACTGGATGTCCTCAGAAAGCTAGATGTCCTGGTGATGATACTTTCTACACTGGATGTCCTCAGAAAGCTAGATGTCCTGGTGATGATACTCTACAGTGGATGTCCCCAGAAGGCTAGATGTCCTGGTGATGATACTCTCTACAGTGGATGTCCTCAGAAAGCTAGATGTCCTGGTGATGATACTCTCTACACTGGATGTCCTCAGAAAGCTAGATGTCCTGGTGGTGATACTTTCTACAGTGGATGTCCTCAGAAAGCTAGATGTCCTGGTGGTGATACTCTCTACAGTGGATGTCCCCAGAAGGCTAGATGTCCTGGTGATGATACTCTACACTGGATGTCCTCAGAAAGCTAGATGTCCTGGTGATGATACTTTCTACACTGGATGTCCTCAGAAAGCTAGATGTCCTGGTGATGATACTCTACAGTGGATGTCCCCAGAAGGCTAGATGTCCTGGTGATGATACTCTCTACAGTGGATGTCCTCAGAAAGCTAGATGTCCTGGTGATGATACTTTCTACAGTGGATGTCCTCAGAAAGCTAGATGTCCTGGTGATGATACTCTCTACAGTGGATGTCCTCAGAAAGCTAGATGTCCTGGTGATGATACTCTACAGTGGATGTCCCCAGAAGGCTAGATGTCCTGGTGATGATACTCTACACTGGATGTCCTCAGAAAGCTAGATGTCCTGGTGATGATACTTTCTACACTGGATGTCCTCAGAAAGCTAGATGTCCTGGTGATGATACTCTACAGTGGATGTCCCCAGAAGGCTAGATGTCCTGGTGATGATACTCTCTACAGTGGATGTCCTCAGAAAGCTAGATGTCCTGGTGATGATACTTTCTACAGTGGATGTCCTCAGAAAGCTAGATGTCCTGGTGATGATACTCTCTACAGTGGATGTCCTCAGAAAGCTAGATGTCCTGGTGATGATACTCTACAGTGGATGTCCCCAGAAGGCTAGATGTCCTGGTGATGATACTCTACAGTGGATGTCCTCAGAAGGTGAAATATCCATGTATCTAATGCCTGACCCAGGCATTAGCTTGAGGAGCTGATGCTAGTCTTCATGTCTCAGATGAGGGATGACATTGCATTTGGGACTAATTTGAGGGATGGCATTGCATTTGGGACTAATTTGATGACCAATAAAATGTATCTCAAAAAATATATTCGTTCACATTAATTAATCTATTTTCTTTCCATATCATTACTGTATTTGTGGTAAAATAAGATTGACTCCGTTAGTTATACCTATTTTCTTATTTTCTTTTTTTGTGCAAAAGGTTTTAATTCCCCACGCCTATCTTGGCTCACTCCCCACGCCCCTCCCCAGAACGGTTTCCTTCACCATATATTCATGGTCGCATCGTCCTCGGTCTTGTCTGGAGTGTGGAGGCGGACGGAATAAGGGGAAAAGGTCAAAAAATGCAGCACTTAACTTTATTCACTTTGGCGATCACCTTGATTGCAACGATTTGTTTGGCAAAGTCACCCTACCAATCAGTTCTTCAGCACAGCAGGATAAGAGGCAGGCAGCATGGGTAAGGCTGCTTACTTATTCAAATGATGATGTGCCCTTAGAACGTTTTGCGCTATGCAATTTCAAGCAAACATGACTTTTGTTCGTATAATTACGAAGGATGATTAATGTTTTATGTTAGAAAATATATGACTTACTACGCCTACTGATTTTTAATGGCATACTTTGTTGTGCTTCACAACTGCTTTGTAGTACAGTGAACAAGTAATTCGATGTGATGGGCAAACTCACCATTGTCTACTGTAATGTGCCGCAAAATGTGCCGCATCTCTTTTTAGACCAAACGTGTGCGCGATGCAAAAGATACAAGGGACCGACAAGAAATACTTCACCAACTGCAAGCAATGGTACCATCGCAAGATCTGCGGCAAACCAACGTGAGTGTAATATAAACATGTTATTAACGTGCGTGTTCATTTTAAATGGTCGACAGTGAGTTGATTTATTATAACATGTTGCGTCAATATATTTTGTATTTTAGCCTACTGGTGTAGACTATAAATCTAGTGTGGATGGATAGGATGTCCTTCGTCAGAAAGGATGAGGAGCCCAAACTTTCTTTTGTAATTTGTGCTGAGCAGACCACTGTCTTTATTGTTCATTTAGATACGCAAACAATAGATTTTAAGAAGGATTTCTGAGTTTTCCACTGGTTTAAATGAGGAATTTTCCTTTCGTGTGGGCTTCATGAAGGAGAACTCCCAACTAAGATTGTCAAGTGAAAACATTGAACCTTCACCTCTATTCTGCTGGAAGCAGCAGGGGGTAAGGACAGAAACAAACTGATTTGGGACGTAACCATAGCATAGAGGTGCAGTAAATGGCATACAGTGAGAAGGAATTGATTTGTCTTTGAGTTATGCTCAAATTAGTCCCAAACATCATTTTGCATAAAATCTCCATCTTCAAAGAGTTAAGTATGATGAAGGTGA
The DNA here is from genome assembly GCF_002021735.2 of Oncorhynchus kisutch. NCBI lineage: Eukaryota > Metazoa > Chordata > Actinopteri > Salmoniformes > Salmonidae > Oncorhynchus > Oncorhynchus kisutch. The sequence continues at coordinate 60,421,054 of NC_034192.2, forward strand.
CAGTTTTAAAGAGCACATTAGTGAAATTCCTTCCTGAATCAGTAGCCCAACTATTTAAGTCGCTGACCATAATGACTCGCTGTGGTAAAATGACATGCAGTGAGGTCTGTTTTCAATCATCTGCTGGGATTGAGGTTTCAAAACCTTGTTAAGATTGGTTCAGTTGGTAACCAGAATGTTGAAGTGGGCAATGCTTTTTCTTCATCATTTTACGAGAACTTCTCCTTCGGTCGTTGGGTCCTGCCAGGACAGTCTGATGCCAGAGTAGATGAGACAGTGAGTGCGTTCGAAATAGGAGAGAACTTCTCCTTCGGTCGTTGGGTCCTGCCAGGACAGTCTGATGCCAGAGTAGATGAGACAGTGAGTGCGTTCGAAATAGGAGAGAACTTCTCCTTCGGTCGTTGGGTCCTGCCAGGACAGTCTGATGCCTGAGTAGATGAGACAGTGAGTGCGTTCGAAATGGGAGAGAACTTCTCCTTCGGTCGTTGGGTCCTGCAGGACAGTCTGATGCCAGTGTAGATGAGACAGTGAGAGTGTACCAATTGGCACCCTATTCCCTATATAGTGCACTACTTTAAACCAGAAACGTATTCATTTTGACCAGGGACCCTAGGGTGCCATTTGGGATGTATAGTCTGCTATTATGCAAGATGTCCCAACAGTCCTGGGAGAGAAAATATCTTCTAAAAATGTTAATGACTTAATGGTCCAGGTATACTAGTGGTTAGAGTGTAGGGGCGGTAGGTAGTCTAGTGGTTAGAGTGTAGGGGCGGCAGGTAGCCTAGTGGTTAGAGTGTAGGGGCGGCAGGTAGCCTAGTGGTTAGAGTGTAGGGGCGGTAGGTAGCCTAGTGGTTAGAGTGTAGGGGCGGTGGGCAGCCTAGTGGTTAGAGTGTAGGGGCGGCAGGTAGCCTAGTGGTTAGAGTGTAGGGGCGGTAGGTAGCCTAGTGATTAGAGTGTTGGGGCGGCAGGTAGCCTTGTGGTTAGAGTGTAGGGGCGGTAGGTAGCCTAGTGGTTAGAGTGTAGGGGCGGCAGGTAGCCTAGTGGTTAGAGTGTAAGGGCGGTAGGTAGCCTAGTGGTTAGAGCATTGGGCCAGTAACCAAAAGGTTGCTTGATCGAATCCCAGAGCTGACCAGGTAAAAATCTGTTGTTCTGACCCTAAACAAGGCAGTTAACCCATTGTTCCTAGGCCGTCATTGTAAATAAGAATTTGTTCTTAACTGATTTGCCTAGTTAAATAAATCAAATGTGAATTTGACAGCAGAAAGGTGTCCGCATGCCTCCCAGCCGAAAGAGTTTGTGCATATATTATGATGACATTTCTGTTCGTTTTGCACTTCGAGCACACAACATCTTTTTCTTGAAGCAAGCCGAAGTCAGTAGCCAAGGTATACACCCCTCCATTGGTGATTTGTCAACAGTAGCGATTCTTCAATAAAGACATTGTTGTCATTCAACGTGAGACGACTCGTTTTCAATCACATTTTTTTTCCATTTAGAAATACTGCACCAAAAATCTTAGTTTGATGTAAAATTGCGAAATGACTCGTCCATCAATCATTGAGTCATCCGCTTTGTTGCTGAGTCCTCTTCTCTTTTTGTGACGTTGACATGGACTGGAAGTTTGATACGTTTTAGTGTTAGTATGGGGAGATAAATAGCTGGCTTAGTTAGTTTGGAGGAGAGAAATGCTGGGTTATCTAGGTAGTTAGTTTGGGGGAGACAAATAGCTGGTTTAGTTAGGTAGTTAGTTTGGGGGAGACAAATAGCTGGGTTAGCTAGGTAGTTAGTTTTGGGGGAGAGTAGCCACAGTAGCGGCGGTTTGATCGACGTCAATGTTAACGTCCCTGCAGGGGGCAAGATGCTATTGGTTATTGCTCTGTCTAACATTCCGTAGACAGATTGTGTTGTAGGTTTTGTGTGGCATGGGAAAGTCGTGTGTCGACCAATGCACCATTATACTGCCTTGCCCTGCAGTGCATGGGAATGGGTGTGTTAAGAAAACAGGCATTCGCTATTTAAAATAAGTGGGTCTTGTTGTGTGAGAGTCTGAGTTGTGTGAGAGTGAGTGTGTGAGTTGTGTGAGAGATAGAGTCTTCTGTTCCTGGATTTTTCTTGTCATTTGATCTCCCTTGATGAGTATTGTGAAATGATCTGGATGTTTCCTGTAGAATTGTTTTTACCACAGACACAAACTTGATGTCTTTGTAACGGGAGACGTTTGCTGGCGATTCAGAACAGTGTTTCTTTCATTGGAAATCTCATGAAAGTTGAAGAGGAAGTGAAACTTTGCTGTGGGCGCTGGGATGTTTGGAGGAAATGATGGCTTTAGAGGGTACTGTTGAGAGACTTCCGTCCCTAAACGCACACTAATCATTCATAAGGGAGCCATGAAAAATGTACTTTTTCCATAGCAAGCCAGGCCTAACTGTGTCAATTTGAGAGGGCTGGGACTGGGAGATTGAGAGTTGCGTTCGAAAGGACAAACCTGCTTGTGTCAACAAAGATTCCAAAAAGCTTTTATCAGTTTGGATTTAATTACATTTAATTACATTTAATTACATTTAATTACATTTCCAGACAGAGACAGACAAGAGAGAGTTGAGTTAAAATACTATGTAGAATATTTCTAATCCTTGTATCCTTTAGCCTGTCTGTAGTGCCGGATGTGCAGGGGTTTGCACGTTTGGGACTATTAGATTGTCCTGTTAGGCCAGGCAAGCAAAAAACAAATCACAGAACGTTTAAAAAAAAAAGATTTCAAAAAGGGATGCACAGATATTACATTTTTGTCCGATACCGATAACCGATATTTCAAATTTTAGCTGCCTTTTAATCATTCTAGTACAGTTAAATAGTTAACACACACACATGGACGCAGCGGTCTAAGGCACTGCATCTCAGTGCAAGAGGCGTCATTACAGTCCCTGGATCGAATCCAGGCTGTATCACAACCGGCCGTGATTGGGAGTCCCATAGAACGGCACACAATTGGCCCAGCGTCGTCCGTGTTTGGCCGGTGTAGGCCGTCAATGTAAATAAAAATGTGTTCTTAACTGACTTGCCTTGTTAAATAAAGGTTACACACACCACACACACACACACACACCACACACACACACACACACACACACACACCACACACACACACCACACACACACACACACACCACACACACACACACACACACACACACACACCACACACACACACACACACACACACACACCACACACACACACACACCACACACACACACACACACACACACACACACACACACACACACCACACACACACACACACACCACACACACACACACACACACACACACACACCACACTGACCCAAAAGTTATTTTGTTGCCATTTACGTATGTCCCCATTACCAGTAAAACATCATCAAAATCTATTTGTTCAGTTGTTTCATTCTCAACCAGGATTTCCGTTTCCATCTTGTCCAGCTGTCTGTCTGTCCGATGCCTCTCTTCCTCGGTGCCCACTGTCACTGTGTCCGTTTCCATCTTGTCCAGCTGTCTGTCTGTCTGATGCCTCTCTTCCTCTGTGCCCACTGTCACTGTGTCCGTTTCCATCTTGTCCAGCTGTCTGTCTGTCCGATGCCTCTCTTCCTCGGTGCCCACGGTCACTGTGTCCGTTTCCATCTTGTCCAGCTGTCTGTCTGTCCGATGCCTCTCTTCCTCGGTGCCCACGGTCACTGTGTCCGTTTCCATCTTGTCCAGCTGTCTGTCTGTCTGTCCGATGCCTCTCTTCCTCGGTGGCCACTGTCACTGTGTCCGTTTCCATCTTGTCCAGCTGTCTGTCTGTCCGATGCCTCTCTTCCTCGGTGCCCACGGTCACACTGTCAGTTAAGAACAAATTCTTATTTTCAATGACAGCTTAGGAACAGTGGGTTAACTGCCTTGTTCAGGGGCAGAACGACAGATTTGTACCTTATCAGCACGGGATTTGAACTTGCAACCTTTCGGTTACTAGTCCAACGCTCTAACCACTAGGTTACCCTGCCGCCTCTACACTCTAACCACTAGGCTACCCTGCCGCCTCTACACTCTAACCACTAGGCTACCCTGCCGCCTCTACACTCTAACCCCTAGGCTACCCTGCCGCCTCTACACTCTAACCACTAGGCTACCCTGCCGCCTCTACACTCTAACCACTAGGCTACCCTGCCGCCTCTACACTCTAACCACTAGGCTACCCTGCCGCCTCTACACTCTAACCACTAGGCTACCCTGCCGCCTCTACACTCTAACCACTAGGCTACCCTGCCGCCTCTACACTCTAACCACTAGGCTACCCTGCTGCCTCTACACTCTAACCACTAGGCTACCCTGCCGCCTCTACACTCTAACCACTAGGCTACCCTGCCACCTCTACACTCTAACCACTAGCCTACCCTGCCACCTCTACACTCTAACCACTAGGCTACCCTGCCGCCTCTACACTCTAACCACTAGGCTACCCTGCCGCCTCTACACTCTAACCACTAGGCTACCCTGCCGCCTCTACACTCTAACCACTAGGCTACCCTGCCGCCTCTACACTCTAACCCCTAGGCTACCCTGCCGCCTCTACACTCTAACCACTAGGCTACCCTGCCGCCTCTACACTCTAAACACTAGGCTACCCTGCCGCCTCTACACTCTAACCACTAGGCTACCCTGCCGCCTCTACACTCTAACCACTAGGCTACCCTGCCGCCTCTACACTCTAACCACTAGGCTACCCTGGTGGTTAGAGTGTTGGACTAGCAGCCGAAAGGTAATGGGTTCAGATGTAGTCCATGGGGACGTGGTGCTGCTGGTGCTAGAGAGGTTACAGGTCACTTGAGGGGAGAAACCCATAACTCTGAGTCACCAATAACCCTAACAACACCCCTTAGTTACCTCCCAAAGCCCCACTCTCAACACCAATGCATTGGTTCTTCTGTTTTTCTCAGCAATCACACTATGTTTTGAAGTAGTAGCATTTGACTAAAGGTGAATCGCAGAGCTAACTAGTCTGTAAAGCTTTATACACGTTAACTTTTACAACAAATTACATCTTGTTATATTGTCTGGGAAAGAAACGTTTTTTGTTGTCTATTCTTAATCAATAAAGCAAGAAAACATATATATTTTGTTGATACAGTACCTATGAAGATAAAGCCAAGTGAGAGATGACTGTGTGGGAAATCCAAATCTATCTAGCATGCTGATTTCAACATGGACCCCGTAAAGTCAAATGGACCTTCAGTGTACTTCTTTAGTACTTCTACATGGTGGACAGCTTGCCTCAACACTCAGACATCTCAATGTACACAGTGTTGGAATTATACAACCGTGCTGTTTATTTAGACAGAAATCCATGGCTACCATCTTTGTTTATGCTTGCGGAGAAAATAAATCTAAGTTGAGTGATCATCTGTTTTGATAATCAGTCTGGGCTGGTTTCCTGGCTACTGTGTTTTACAGGGGTCCCCCCCTCGCTGAATGTTAGGATTGTCCCCTAACCATGTTTCTGAGCAACCAACTACCCTCTCCCTAGGAGTATAACAGTAGCTGATTGCTCAGATCATTGTCTGGTCTGAAACAGCTTATACTGTATAGTTCATTATGCTTGAAGGGGATTGTGGGGATGGTGTGGTTAACTAGGGTTGACGTAACAAGTGGGTATAGACTGTATCTGGGTAGTTTTCCATTGACTTTCATCAATGTTAGGACTTTTAATGACTTTTTTAGTCATTTATCCAGAGTGACTTACACTAGGTGTATTCATCTTAAAATAGCTAGGTGTGACAATCACATATCTCAGTCATAGTAAATTGCCTAGTGGTTAGAGCATTGGGACAGTAACCAGCAGGTAGCCTAGTGGTTAGAGCATTGGGACAGTAACCAGCAGGTAGCCTAGTGGTTAGAGCATTGGGACAGTAACCAGCAGGTAGCCTAGTGGTTAGAGCATTGGGACAGTAACCAGCAGGTGGCCTAGTGGTTAGAGCATTGGGACAGTAACCAGCAGGTAGCCTAGTGGTTAGAGCATTGGGACAGTAACCAGCAGGTAGCCTAGTGGTTAGAGCATTGGGACAGTAACCAGCAGGTAGCCTAGTGGTTAGAGCATTGGGACAGTAACCAGCAGGTAGCCTAGTGGTTAGAGCATTGGGACAGTAACCAGCAGGTAGCCTAGTGGTTAGAGCGTTGGGCCAGTAACCAGCAGGTAGCCTAGTGGTTAGAGCATTGGGACAGTAACCAGCAGGTAGCCTAGTGGTTAGAGCATTGGGACAGTAACCAGCAGGTAGCCTAGTGGTTAGAGCATTGGGACAGTAACCAGCAGGTAGCCTAGTGGTTAGAGCGTTGGGCCAGTAACCAGCAGGTAGCCTAGTGGTTAGAGCGTTGGGCCAGTAACCAGCAGGTAGCCTAGTGGTTAGAGCATTGGGACAGTACCCAAAAGGTTGCTGGATTGAATCCCTGAGCTGACAAGGTAAAAAATCTGTTCTGCCCCCCTGAGCAAGGCAGTTAACCCACTGTTCCCTGTGCGCTGTGGATGTCGATTTAAGGCAGCCCCCCCCGCACCTCTCTGATTCAGAGGGGTTGGGTTAAATGTGGAAGACACATTTCAGTTGAAGGCATTCAGTTGTACGACTGGTATCTCCCTTTCCTACATTTTCCTCAGTAAAGAAGCTATGGGGGGGGGGGGGGGGGGGGGGCTACAGTTTGAAGAGAGGGTTTCAGATGTTTTCAGGAGATGGGCAGGTACTCTGCTAAAGAGCTTTGACTGATCTGAGTGGGATCTGACCTCCCTTGGGAGTACTTGGGTTGGAGTGTTTTGCAAGGGGCTGCAAAATGGCAGATTATTTTTGTGTAGCTTTCCACAGCTTTTCTTTACGTCTTATGTATTGTTAATATTGCCACTCTGTGTTCCACACTATAACCTATGTGTCCCACTGTTGGATTAGTAATACTAATGTTTACACAATGGACTAGCATCCTTTGTCATCATTTTGCTTGTTTTGTGGTTGTATGAAGAACTTGCCACCGAATGTACTGTTGAAGTCAGAAGTTTACATACACCTCAGCCAAATACATTTAAACTCAGTTTTTCACAAATCTTGACATTCAATCCCAGTAGAAATACCCTGTCTTGGGTCAGTTAGGATCACCACTTTATTTTAAGAATGTGAAATGTCAGAATAATAGTAGAGAGAGTGATTTATTTCCGCTTTTATTTCTTTTATCACATTCCCAGTGGGTCAGAAGTTTACATACTCCATTAGTTTTTGGTAGCATTGCCTTTAAATCTTCCACAAGCTTCCCACAATAAGTTGGGTGAATTTTGGCCCATTCCTCCTGACAGAGCTGGTGTAACTGAGTCAGGTTTGTAGGCCTCCTTACTCGCACACGCTTTTTCAGTTTTTCAGTTCTGCCCACAAATTTTCTGGGCTTTGTGATGACCACTCCAATACCTTGACTTTGTTGTCCTTAATCCATTTTGCCACAACTTTGGAAGTATGCTTGGGGTTATTGTCCATTTGGAAGACCCATTTGCAACCAAGCTTTAAATTCCTGACTGATGTCTTGAGATGTTGCTTCAATATATCTACAATTTCCCTCCCTCCTCTATATTGTGAAGTGCACCAGTCCCTCCTGCAGCAAAGCACCCCCACAACATGATGCTGCCACCCCCGTGCTTCACAGTTGGGATGGTGTTCTTCGACTTGCTAGCCTCTCCATTTTTCATCCAAACATAATGATGGTCATTATGGCCAAACAGTTCTATTTTTGTTTCATCAGACCAGAGGACATTTCTCCAAAAAGTACGATCTTTGTACCCATGTGCAGATGCAAACCGTAGTCTGCATTTTGATGGCGGTTTTGGAGCAGTGGCTTCTTCCTTGCTGAGCGGCCTGTCAAGTTATGTCGATATAGGTCTTGTTTTACTGTGGATATAGATATTTTTGTACCTGTTTCCTCCAGCATCTTCACAAGGTCCTTTGCTGCTGTTCTGGGATTGATTTGCACTTTTACTAAAGTACGTTCATCTCTTGGAGACAGAACGCGTCTCCTTCCTGAGCGGTATGGCGGCTGTGTGGTCCCATAGTGTTTATACTTGCGTACTATTGTTTGTACAGATGAACGTGGTCCCTTCAGGCGTTTGGAAATTGCTCCCAAGGATGAACCAGACTTGTGGAGGTCTACAACGTTTTTTTCTTGGCTGATTTCTTTTGATTTTCCCATGATGTCAAGCAAAGCGGCACTGAGTTTGAAGGTTGGCCTTGAAATACATCCACAGGTACACCTCCAATTGACTAAAATTATGTCAATTAGCCTATCAGAAGCTTCTAAAGCCATGCCATAATTTACTGGAATGTTCCAAGCTGTTTAAAGGCACAGTAATCTTAGTGTATGTAAACTTCTGACCCACTGGAACTGTGATACAGTGAATTATAAGTGATTATAACTGTCTGTTGTAACGGCTCTCGTTTGTTGAATGAAGAGTGGACCAAGGTGCAGTGTGGGAAGTGTTCATGATTCTAATGTTAAAAAAAACACTCAAACAAAATGACAAAAAAGTGAAAAAGAAAGTGCACAGTTCTGTCAGGCAAAAAACACTAAACAGAAAACAAGATCCCACAAAAACCCAAAAGGAAAATTACAACTTATATCTGATCCCCAATTAGAGACAAGGATAGACAGATGCCTCTGATTGGGAACCACACTTGGCCAAAACCAAAGAAATAGACAACATAGACTTTCCCCACCCGAGTCACACCCTGACCTAACCAAACATAGAGAATAATAAGGAACTCAAAGGTCAGGGCGTGACATCTGAAAACAATTGTTGAATAAATTCCTTGCGTCATGCACAAAGTAGATGTCCTAACCAACTTGCCAAAACTATAGTTTGTCAACAAGAAATTTGTGGAGTGGTTTAAAAACGAGTTTTATTTGTTTAACCAGGCAAGTCAGTTAAGAACAAATTCTTATTTTTAATGACAGCCTAGGAACAGTGGGTTAACTGCCTGTTCAGGGGCAGAATGACAGATTTGTACCTTGTCAGCTCGGGGGGTTTGAACTTGCAACCTTCTGGTTACTAGTCCAACACTCTAACCACTAGGCTACCCCGCCCTTAACTACTCCAACCTAAGTGTATGTAAACTTCCGACTTCAACTGTAGCTAGTTAAAAGCTTCCTTTTCGTGGAGATAGACCACTTATTGTTTACGTAGCGTTAAGGTTCACATTTTTATCTGGTAGCTTAGTGGTACACCTTTGCTTGTCTGTTCTCCTTTTGTTTTTACTGGACGGGAGCCTGTGTTTCAGTATCGGTCCCTTAGTCCCCTTTTTGGAGTTTCCTTTGGCCAACCCTGGGTCAGTGGATTCCTCTGCTCCCTCTTTGTCTCTCTCTGAGGAAATGAGCTTTTATGACCTTCCAGCTGAGCCCAGTTTAGATTTATTGTGGAAATATCTTAAATGCACAAAATGGCAGAACTTTGTGTATAGCATGTGGTTGAATCATTTAGCCTAAGACACATTGCTCAATCTTTTTTTGCCCGGTCACAGATCTGTTTGTGGCAAGACAACACAAACAATATCTGGGACAAGGCTAGAGTCTTTTGATTTGAAAGGGTAATGAGAAACTGACCTGTTGTTTTCATCTCTGATTGGCTGCAGTCATCCTCAACCTGTGTTCTTATTGGTCGACAGGGTGATCAGCTATGAGTGTTGCCCCGGTTACGAGAAGCTTTCAGGAGAGAAGGGTTGTCCTGCTGGTAAGAAGAAATATGCAAATCAAGTTATAGCTCAGTCACTTATAATCCGTATGATGCAACATCTAGTTATCAATTTAGGATAATTATTTCTGGACAAGAGGCTTGGTCAAACGAAACATGGCATCTCACTTTGGTTGTGAAATATACATCCATTTGATTTTCATACATTCCCCCCCATATGACGTTTAAGAGTGTATTTTTTCCCAGCCCTGCCATTGGTGAACATCTACAACACGCTGGGTGTGGTTGGAGCCGCCACCACTAAGATGTACTCAGAGAGGGCTCAGCTGAGGGAGGAGATCGAGGGACCAGGGAGCTTCACCTTTTTCGCTCCCAGCAACCAGGCCTGGGCGGCCCTACCCACTGTGAGTCTCATCTTCACAGGAGAGGGATACACTGAGAGAGAAACCAGAAAATGAAATATAATTCAACCCAATCCTGTTGCATCTAGACATTTTGTATTATTCTGACCTCAGACTACGTAACCAACCACACTAGCATTTCAAAGTTCCTTTTCAGGAGCAGTAGCTATAACCAAGTTCATGTCTTTTTTAATATATACAGTGCATTCTGAAAGTATTCAGACCCATTGACGTTTTCCTCATTTTGTTACGTTACAATCTTATTCCAAAATGGATTACATTTAATTACATTTTCCTAATCAATCTACACACAATACCCCGTTATGACAAAGCGAAACGTTTTTTTTAAATGTTTTGCAAATGTATCAATAATATAAAACAGAAATACGTTATTTACATAAGTATTCAGACCCTTTGCTATGAGACTCAAAATTGAGCTCAGATGCCTCCTGTTTCCATTGATCATCCTTGAGATGTTTCTACAACTTGATTGGAGTCCACCTGTGGTAAATTCAAATTGATTGGACATGATTTGGAAAGGCACACACCTGTCTATATAAGGTCCCACATTTGACAGTGCATGTCAGAGCAAAAAACAAGCCATGAGGTCGAAGGAATTGTCCATTGAGCTCCGAGACAGCATTGTGTTGAAGCACAGATCTGGGGAAGGGTACCAAAATGTTTCTGCAGCATTGAAGGTCTCCAAGAACACAGTTGCCTCCATCATTCTTAAATGGAACAAGTTTGGAACCACCAAGACTCTTCCTAGAGTTGGCCGCCCGACCAAACTGAGCAATCGGGAGAGATGGGACTTGGTCAGGGAGGTGACCAAGAACCCGATGGTCACTCTGACAGAATTCCAGAGTTCCTCTGTGGAGATGGGAGAACCTTCCAGAAGGACAACCATCTCTGCAGCACTCTACCAATCAGATCTTTTATGGTAGAGTGGCCAGACAGAAGCCACTCCTCAGTAAAAGGCACATGACAACTCGCTTGGAGTTTGCCAAAAGGCACCTAAAGGACTTTCATACCATGAGAAACAAGATTCTCTGGTCTAATGTAACCAAGATTGAACTCTTTGGCCTGAATGCTAAGCGTCACGTCTGGAGGAAACCTGGCACCATCCCTACGGTGAAGCATGGTGGTGGCAGCATCATGCTGTGTCGATAATTTTCAGCAGCAGGGACTGGGAGACTAGTCAGGATCAAGAGATAGACGAACAGAGCAAAATACAGAGATCCTTGATGAATTCTTGCTCCAGAGCACTCAGGGCTCAGACTGGGGCGAAGGTTCACCTTCCAACAGGACAACGACCCTAAGCACAAAGCCAAGACAACGCAGGAGTGACTTCGGGATAAATCTTTGAATGTCCTTTAGTGGCCCATCCAGAGCCCGGAATTGAACCCGATCGAATATATCTGGTAAGACCTGAAAATAGCTGTAGCGTCATTCATACCCAAGAAGACTCGAGGCTGTAATCGCTGCCAAAGGCGCTTCAACAAAATACTGAGGATAGTGCCTGAATACTGATGTAAATGTGATATTTCAGTTTTTTATTTTTTATACATTTGCAAAAACATCTAAAAACCTGTTTTTACTTTGTCATTATTGTGTAGATTGATGAGAGGGGAAAAATGTTTTACTCCATTTTAGAATACGGCTGTAATGTAACAAAATTTGGAAAAAATCAAGGTGTCTAAATACTTACCAAATGCACTGTGTATACTGAACCAAATGCACTGTGTATACTGAACCAAATGCACTGTGTATACTGAACCAAATGCACTGTGTATACTGAACCAAATGCACTGTGTATACTGAACCAAATGCACTGTGTATACTGAACCAAATGCACTGTGTATACTGAACCAAATGCACTGTGTATACTGAACCAAATGCACTGTGTATACTGAACCAAATGCACTGTGTATACTGAACCAAATGCACTGTGTATACTGAACCAAATACACTGTGTATACTGAACCAAATACACTGTGTATACTGAACCAAATGCACTGTGTATACTGAACCAAATGCACTGTGTATACTGAACCAAATGCACTGTGTATACTGAACCAAATGCACTGTGTATACTGAACCAAATGCACTGTGTATACTGAACCAAATGCACTGTGTATACTGAACCAAATGCACTGTGTATACTGAACCAAATGCACTGTGTATACTGAACCAAATGCACTGTGTATACTGAACCAAATGCACTGTGTATACTGAACCAAATATAAACGCTACATGCAACAAAAGTTCATATAAGGAAATTTGTCAATTGAAATAAATTCATTAGGCCCTAGACTATGGATTTCACTTGACTGAGAATACAGATATGCATCTGTTGGTCATGGATACCTTAAAAAATAAAAATAAAGTAGGGGCGTGGGTCAGAAAACCAGTCAGTATCTGGTGTGACCACCATTTGACTCATGCAGCGCGACGTCTCCTTCGTGTAGAGTTGATCAGGCTGTTGATTGTGGCCTGTGGAATGTTGTCCCACTCCTCTTCAATGGCTGTGCGAAGTTGCTGGATATTGGCAGGAACTGGAACATTCTGTCATACACGTCGATCCAGAGCATCCCAAACATGCTCAGTGGGTGACCATGTCTCGTGAGTATGCAGGCCATGGAAGAACTGGGACATGTTCAGCTTCCAGGAAATTTGTACAGATCCTTGCGACACGGGGCTGTGCATTATCATGCTGAAACATGAGGTGATGGCGGCGGATAAATGGCACAACAATGGGCCTCAGGATCTCATCACGGTATCTCTGCGCATCCAAATTGCCATCGATAAACTTCAATTGTGTTCGTTGTCCATAGCTTATGCCTGCCCATACCACCCCACCGCCACCATGGGCCACTCAGTTCACAACGTTGATATCAGAAAACCGCTCATCCACACGACACAATACACGTGGTCTGCTGTTGAGGCCAAATTCTCTAAAACAACATTGGAGGAGGCTTATGGTAGAGAAATTAACATTAAATTATCTGGCAACAGCTCTGGAGGACATTCCTGCATTCAGCATACCAATTGCACTCTCCCTCAAAACTTGAGACGTCTGTGGCATTGTGTTCTGTGACAAAACTGCACATTTTAGAGTGGCCTGTTATTGTCCCCTGTGTAATGATCATGCTGTTTAATCAGCTTCTTGATATGCCACACCTGTCAGGTGAATGTATTATCTTGGCAAAGGAGAAATGCTCACTAACAGGGATGTAAACAAATTTGTGGACAACATTTGAGAGAAATAAACATTTTGTGTGTACAGAACATTTCTGGGATCTTTTATTCCGGCTCATGAAACATGGGACCAACATTTTACATGTTTTGTTCATATATTTTTGTTCACTATATCTTGTTAGCTTGTGACTGATTTGTTAATCTGATGAAAATATGACTCTGGTTTTTATGTAGGAAATCCTGGATGCTCTGGTGAGCAACGTGAATATTGAGCTGCTCAACGCGCTCCACTACCACATGGTGAACCGTCGTTTGACCTCTGAGGATCTGAAGCACGGATCTGCCTTCCCCTCCATGTACCAAGACTTCAACGTTCACATCCACCACTACCCCAACGGAGTGAGTAGCATCTGTCCAATGTTAATGTTGCAATTTGTTGGAAGCACCGGTGGCTGGTAGCACCTTCATTTGGGGAGGACGGATTCATAGTAATGACTGGAATTGCATGGTATTGAATGGTAGAAGAATGGCATCGACAGATCAAACACAGGGGTTTCTATCTGTTTGATAGCATTCCATTCACTTCATTTCAGTCATTATTATGAGCCACCCTGCTCTCACCAGCCTCCTGTGATTGAAGGTAGGTATATGATGTTGTGACTTGGCCTGGTCCCAGATCTATTTGTGCAATATGACCAAGCAAGTTGGAGCCTCTAGAGAGACAGCTCAACAACAAAAGAGACATGAACGGATATGTTGTTTTGGTAATCTTTCAAATGGTCACGTAGACCATCGATCGAAAAGCCGACTGAACAAAAGATCACAAAATGTTCTCTTGTCATTGCAGATTGTAACAGTGAACTGTGCTCGTCTGGTGAAAACAGACCAGCATGCGACCAACGGGATCGTGCACGTCGTGGACAGAGTCATCACCGCGGTTACCAACAACGTGCACACTTTCATCGACACCGATGATGATCTGGAGACTCTTCGTGTAAGTAAACGACTTTAGCAGTTTGTCACTTCATTCATCCACCCATTCATCCATTCATCCATCCATTCATCCATTCATTCATCCATTCATTCATTAATTCATTCACAGAAGAGTATATCATACAGAACTCGCTTACCATTTTATACATGTTGAACATATGATATGATTCAGTGTTGATTCGGTGTTGATTCAGTTTGTGATTCAGTTTGTGATTCTATGTTTTTTAGACTGCTGTTGCTGCTGCTGGTCTGACCCAAATGCTGGAGAGCGATGGTCACTACACGGTGTTCGCTCCAACCAACGAAGCCTTCGAGAAGATCCCCCCTGAAATGCTCAAGAGGATCCTAGGAGACCCCGTGGCTCTGAGAGGTGAATCTCAGGACAGTTGGATATAGAACAGGAAGATAGATATTGGATATAGAACAGGGAGATAGATATTGGATATAGAACAGGGAGATAGATATTGGATATAGAACAGGGAGATAGATATTGGATATAGAACAGGGAGATAGATATTGGATATAGAACAGGGAGATAGATATTGGATATAGAACAGGGAGATAGATATTGGATATAGAACAGGGAGATAGATATTGGATATAGAACAGGGAGATAGATATTGGATATAGAACAGGGAGATAGATATTGGATATAGAACAGGGAGATAGATATCGAAGATGGGAACCCAATGACTTATTAACGTGAACTAAGTTCTACTTGTGTCTGTACTCTCCATCCAGACCTGCTGAACTACCACATCCTGAAGAACATGCAGTGTGCAGAGTCCATCACATCTGGTACTCCCCTGGAGACCCTACAGGGGACCGTTCTAGAGGTGGGCTGTGATGGGAGTGACATGACCCTCAACGGGAAGGCCATCATCCAGAAGAAAGACCAGCTGGGGACCAACGGAGTCGTCCACTACATCAACGAGCTCCTCATCCCAGACTCGGGTATTCAAATCAGAGTCAGATCCTTAAGTTGAGAGTTGTTGAGAGTTGTTGCGTCAATGCCCAAATATAAGGCTATTATATATATATATAAGGATATTATATATATATATATAATTATTGGACTTCTGCCTTCTTTTAGGAGATTATTAGTAAGGGTGATTTAGTCTGAGAAGGTCTCTGACTGCCATAGGAGTTGAGAGTCTGAGAAGGTCTCTAACTGCCATAGGAGTTGAGAGTCTAGTCTGACAAGGTCTCTGACTGCCATAGGAGTTGAGAGTTTAGTCTGGAAGGTCTCCGACTGCCATAGGAGTT
The DNA here is from genome assembly GCF_002021735.2 of Oncorhynchus kisutch. Classification (NCBI taxonomy): domain Eukaryota; kingdom Metazoa; phylum Chordata; class Actinopteri; order Salmoniformes; family Salmonidae; genus Oncorhynchus; species Oncorhynchus kisutch. The sequence goes on from NC_034192.2 coordinate 60,436,633, forward strand.
GAGAGTCTGGAAGGTCTCTGATTGCCATAGGAGTTGAGAGTCTGAGAAGGTCTCTGATTGCCATAGGAGTTGAGAGTCTAGTCTGGAAGGTCCTTGATTGCCATAGGAGTTGAGAGTCTAGTCTGGAAGGTCCTTGATTGCCATAGGAGTTGAGAGTCTTAGTCTGGAAGGTCCTTGATTGCCATAGGAGTTGAGAGTCTAGTCTGGAAGGTCTCTGACTGCCATAGGAGTTGAGAGTCTGGAAGGTCTCTGATTGCCATAGGAGTTGAGAGTCTAGTCTGGAAGGTCCTTGATTGCTATAGGAGTTGAGAGTCTAGTCTGGAAGGTCCTTGATTGCCATAGGAGTTGAGAGTCTAGTCTGGAAGGTCCTTGATTGCCATAGGAGTTGAGAGTCTAGTCTGAGAAGGTCTCTGATTGCCATAGGAGTTGAGAGTCTAATCTGAGAAGGTCTCTGACTGCCATAGGAGTTGAGAGTCTGATAAGGTCTCTAACTGCCATAGGAGTTGAGAGTCTAGTCTGAGAAGGTCTCTGACTGCCATAGGAGTTGAGAGTTTAGTCTGGAAGGTCTCCGACTGCCATAGGAGTTGAGAGTCTAGTCTGGAAGGTCCTTGATTGCCATAGGAGTTGAGAGTTTAGTCTGGAAGGTCTCCGACTGCCATAGGAGTTGAGAGTCTTAGTCTACGTGTGTCTGTATGGAATGCTACTGCAGCGAATATAAAGTAGATTCAACTCAATGGTTCATGTTGAGACAAGACCTCAAGGCTACTTAATGAAGAGTCTTCTCCATCTCTGTTCAATGAGAAATGTTCATTTATGTACTGATCTCTTTTTAAGCTAAAACCTTGTTGGAGCTGGCCCAGGGATCCGCCGTTACCACAGCGACCAAGCTGTTTGTTGATGCTGGTCTAGGCTCCCACCTTTCTGGCTCAGAGGCTCTGACCATCCTGACCCCTCAGAATGAAGCTTTCAAAGGTATCATTGATCGATGGCGCTCCCTCCATCTTTTTCTCCCCCCATCTCCATCTCTCTCTCCCTCTCTCTCTCTCTCTCTCTCTCTCGCTCTCTCTGTCTCCTTCTCTCTATGCTAACAAACAGGAGTGACTTTAGCCATGATTCTTGAGCCATTTCATAAATCTGATAACTTCTGTATCTATTGTTAACAGAGGGTGTGACGATGACTGGTGAGCTGAAGAAGCTGTTGAAGAACCACATCCTGAAGGAGCAACTGTCTTCCGGTGTACTGTACCACAGACAAGAGCTAGAGACTCTGGGAGGAATCAAACTCAGAGTGTTGGTCTACCGTAACGTAAGTACCACAGATCAAATCCCTCTGGAGGACCTACAGCGGGCATCCCATGATGCAAAAGACTCAGGTTGAGCTGAATTAAGAGAAGACAATACTCTTCCTAAAGGTTAAAGGTTAACTCATTATGTAGATTACTCTCTTCCTAAAGGTTAACTCATTATGTAGATTACTCTCTTCCTAAAGGTTAACTCATTATGTAGATGACTCTCTTCCTAAAGGTTCAAGGTTAACTCATTATGTAGATGACTCTCTTCCTAAAGGTTAAAGGTTAACTCATTATGTAGATTACTCTCTTCCTAAAGGTTAAAGGTTAACTCATTATGTAGATTACTCTCTTCCTAAAGGTTAACTCATTATGTAGATGACTCTCTTCCTAAAGGTTAACTCATTGTGTAGATAACCTTTAACCTTTAGGAAGAGGGTAAACTTGTTATGTAGATTACTCTCTTCCTAAGGGCTAACTCATTACATAGATTACCCAAAATACACTATACCAAATTATACAAAGCGTGATTGTGCTGTTTTCATATTAACAATGAACAGTTTCTGGCTGGTCAATTCTCCAAATGAGTCAGGGAAGAAGGCGTGAAGTTACGTGAAGTTATAACCTCTAAAACAGATGTTGAGCCAATGACACGAGAGAGTCCCTCTACACATCCTCATACTGTAGAATAGTTATGAGAGAGAGAGAGATAGAGAGAGAGAATTAATTTACTCCTGAGGTGCTGACCTGTTGCACCCTGTACAACAACTGTGATTATTATTATTATTCGACCATGCTGGTCATCTATGAACATTTGAACATCTTGGCCATGCTCTGTTATAATCTCCACCCGGCACAGCCAGAAGAGGACTGGCCACCCCTCATAGCCTGGTTCCTTCCTAGGTTCTGACCTTTCTAGAGAGTTTTTCCTAGCCACCGTGCTTCTACACCTGCATTGCTTGCTGTTTGGGGTTTTAGGCTGGGTTTCTGTACAGCACTTTGTGACATCGGCTGATGTAAAAAGGGCTTTATAAATATATTTGATTGATTGAGGTAATGGGATGCCATTTGGGATGCCATTTGGGATGCCATTTGGGATGCAATCATGGTGAGGGTAGAGCAAACATTACTCCAACCTCTCACTCACTCACTCACTCACTCACACTCTCTCTCTATCTCTCTCAATAACAGAGCCTGTGCATAGAGAACTCCTGTATCGCTGCCCATGACAAGACCGGACGTTTTGGCAGCATGTTCACAGTCGACAAGGTCCTGACTCCCCCAATGGGCACCATCATGGATGTCCTGAAGGCTGATGACCAATTCAGGTGAGAGTCAATGAATCAGTGAATGATTCAATGGAAAGGCTTACCAAGGTTTTCTTTAATAATATCTTGAGGCAACATGATTCAATTTCAGAAGAACAAGAACAGACGTATGTAGATGTAGCATATGCACAAAAGAGGGTACAGTGTAAAAATAAAAAGTCTTAAAACACCATGGTTGTGTAATGAAAACGTGACAAGTAGTACACCTAAACTGAAATCTGGTGTTTGGAGGGTGTTTGAATGTAAACCCAATGTAAATGGTATGATACACATCATAGATTTTAAAACAGAAGTACTCTGAAACATCCAAAGTGGTTCTTCAACCTGAATATAGATAATTTTAAGAGTTGTGAAACACTTTTGGGGGTTTCAGTGAATGTAAAAGGCAACGTCAAAACACGTGAAGTTCTCATACAATCAGTTTAGAAATGCAAAGGGTTTAATAGTCTAAATATTGATTGATGGAGGAGGCCTATGGAGAATCGTTTTTTCCACCTTTTTTTCCACCTTTTTTCCACCTTTCAATTTTTTTATTATTTTTTTTTACCTTTATTTAACCAGGCAAGTCAGTTAAGAACACATTCTTATTTTCAATGACGGCCTGGGAACAGTGGGTTAACTGCCTGTTCAGGGGCAGAACGACAGATTTGTACCTTGTCAGCTCGGGGGATTGAACTCGCAACCTTCCGGTTACTAGTCCGACGCTCTAACCACTAGGCTACGCTGCCGCCCCGCTCAATGCTTTATTTAGACAGATTAGAAACAGGAGGGGCATTACAGTGGTACTGATTTTTACCCACTCACTCACACAGCCACACTATTAAAAATTATTCTTGGGTTAATTGGAATTAACACACACACACAAAAACATATACTTAATAAAAAATGAATGAAAATTGTGCTAAACCCGTTGTCTAGAGGTAACGCCCCCGGATGAGAGACATCATCCCTCTCCCAACCGAAGACCGAAGTTAAATTCCCCTCTCCAACCCTTCAGTCTGTTTCTCCCATCTACCTGTAATCACCTGTTCCAACCCTTCAGTCTGTTTCTCCCATCTACCTGTAATCACCTGTTCCAACCCTTCAGTCTGTTTCTCCCATCTACCTGTAATCACCTGTTCCAACCCTTCAGTCTGTTTCTCCCAGCTATCTGTAATCACCTGTTCCAACCCTTCAGTCTGTTTCTCCCATCTACCTGTAATCACCTGTTCCAACCCTTCAGTCTGTTTCTCCCATCTACCTGTATCACCTGTTCCAACCCTTCAGTCTGTTTCTCCCATCTACCTGTATCACCTGTTCCAACCCTTCAGTCTGTTTCTCCCATCTACCTGTATCACCTGTTCCAACCCTTCAGTCTGTTTCTCCCATCTACCTGTATCACCTGTTCCAACCCTTCAGTCTGTTTCTCCCATCTACCTGTAATCACCTGTTCCAACCCTTCAGTCTGTTTCTCCCATCTACCTGTAATCACCTGTTCCAACCCTTCAGTCTGTTTCCAACCCTTCAGTCTGTTTCTCCCATCTTATCTGTGTCCCCTTTTTCATTTCATAACTGTCTTCTTTTTATTTAAATGTATGCTAGTCGTTTCAATTATTTATTCATTTCAAGTTACCAAAAATAATGTAAAAAAAGAATCAAACTGAATATGTTGTTAAAAACATAATTATCTTTCATGAGTATAACCAACAAGATTGAACTCATTGGAAATCTTTTGTTTAAACCACATTGCATTTCCTTATCTTGCCACGTGATTCTGTTTTTAGAGGATTGTGGTTTCTTTTTTTTTAAAAGACACAATGTGGTATGAATGTTTTGAAGAAAGAAAAGTATATTTCTAAATGAGTATTAAGCTTGTTGTGCCACGAGGTGTAATGGATCGTGATGAACGCATATCAGGAACCGTCAAGACAAATTGACGTTCAATGAGCACAGCACCCATTCCGACATTCATGATTGTCAGTGGAAGAGGCAAGTACAGAATCCTCATGTCTTGCAGTTCTACATCCAGTTAGTGCCGGTGGTTTAAACACAGTGCCTGCCAAACCGGTATAAAATGGCAAATGATCAAATGCATAAAACAATGTTACCATTAAGACACCAGACGTGGGGATTTAATTCTGCACTAGACAGGATTCAAAACATCATAATGGGGTTTATAAGCTTTAGAGAGAGGAAACTACACCAAAAGAGACGGTATCTAATTCTGCGCTGAACAGGACACGAAACACCATAATAGTGTTTTCAATCTTTTTTTGGTTAGTGCTCCTAGTCCCTGGCAAGGTGTTACACAACTCTTGATTAAGTTGTGTTACGGCACACCTTGTCATGTTTCAGAACATCTCAGGATGATGTGTTACGACACACCTTGTCATGTTTCAGAACATCTCAGGATGATGTGTTACGACACACCTTGTCATGTTTCAGAACATCTCAGGATGATGTGTTACGACACACCTTGTCATGTTTCAGATCATCTCAGGATGATGTGTTACGACACACCTTGTCATGTTTCAGAACATCTCAGGATGATGTGTTACGACACACCTTGTCATGTTTCAGAACATCTCAGGATGATGTGTTAGAACACACCTTGTCATGTTTCAGAACATCTCAGGATGATGTGTTACGACACACCTTGTCATGTTTCAGAACATCTCAGGATGATGTGTTACGACACACCTTGTCATGTTTCAGAACATCTCAGGATGATGTGTTACGACATACCGTGTCATGTTTCAGAACATCTCAGGATGATGTGTTAGGACACACCTTGTCATGTTTCAGATCATCTCAGGATGATGTGTTACGACACACCGTGTCATGTTTCAGAACATCTCAGGATGATGTGTTACGACACACCTTGTCATGTTTCAGAACATCTCTGGATGATGTGTTACGACACACCTTGTCATGTTTCAGAACATCTCAGGATGATGTGTTACGACACACCTCGTCATGTTTCAGAACATCTCAGGATGATGTGTTACGACACACCTCGTCATGTTTCAGAACATCTCAGGATGATGTGTTACGACACACCTTGTCATGTTTCAGAACATCTCAGGATGATGTGTTAGAACACACCTTGTCATGTTTCAGAACATCTCAGGATGATGTGTTACGACACACCTTGTCATGTTTCAGAACATCTCAGGATGATGTGTTATGACACACCTTGTCATGTTTCAGAACATCTCAGGATGATGTGTTAGGACACACCTTGTCATGTTTCAGATCATCTCAGGATGATGTGTTACGACACACCGTGTCATGTTTCAGAACATCTCAGGATGATGTGTTACGACACACCTTGTCATGTTTCAGAACATCTCAGGATGATGTGTTACGACACACCTCGTCATGTTTCAGAACATCTCAGGATGATGTGTTACGACACACCTTGTCATGTTTCAGAACATCTCAGGATGATGTGTTAGGACACACCTTGTTATGTTTCAGAACATCTCAGGATGATGTGTTACGACACACCTTGTCATGTTTCAGAACATCTCAGGATGATGTGTTAGGACACACCTTGTTATGTTTCAGAACATCTCAGGATGATGTGTTTCAATACTGCAGCAAAGTGAAGGTTTTTGTCTCCTTCAAGTTGGTGGCAGCTCAGTTGCCACTGGTTTTGGTGTTACAATACACTTCATTTTAACAGTGTAGCTTCTGCCTACGTAGCACAGCGTGTGTTCTTCTTCTGTAGCTATAGACCTCCAAGCGTCTTAATGGTTTTTCCAGAACTGAAAAGCTCAAAAGGCAATATGCTGCTTCATTTCCACCCACGTTCAGAGTCCTGGTTCTTTTCCGTTTACTCTGTGTGTTTTTACTACCATTGATCTGTTCTGTTCTGCCATGATTCAACTGATACATGTTTGGTATATTTGGCACATCAGAAACCACAGCTCTTCGATGTGGTAAAAACTTTCCCGATACTCTTTCTTCCTCTGAAGATGTTTTTTTTTTTAGCAAACTGTGTGTGTTGGAAATCAGTCAGTTGTCAAGTCTTCTCTGTTGCTCTGAGGGTGGTCTTTCTAAGTGTGTGTTCCCTTCTTTTTTCCAGTCTGTTGGTCGGTGCCATCCAGACGGCTGGCTTGACAGAGCTGATGAACCAGGCCGGTCCCCATACCGTGTTCGCTCCCACCAACGATGCCTTCAGCGCCTTGCCAAAGGCTGACCTTAACAAACTCATGGGTAAGGACAGCCCTGGCTCCAGACATTCTAGTTTTTCTAGAACAAAGCCAGTCTCAAACGAGAATACAGGGTTGAGGTCTGGTAATGTAAGACTAGGATAATTATAACAGATACCTCTCCGCCATATGTGCTCTATCACATGTATGTTGTGTATGTAGTGTGTCATATATGTAGTGTATATAATTTATGTCATATGTAGTGTATGTCATATGTATAGTGTATATAATGTATGTAGTGTATGTCATATGTAGTGAATGTCATATGTAGTGTATGTCATATGTGTAGTGTATGTCATATGTAGTGTATGTCATATGTGTAGTGTATGTCATATGTGTAGTGTATATAATTTATGTAGTGTATGTCATGTGTAGTGTATGTCATGAGTAGTGTATGTCATGTGTAGTGTAGTGTAGTGTATGTCATGTGTAGTGTAGTGTATGTCATGTGTAGTATAGTGTATGTCATGTGTAGTGTATGTCATGTGTAGTGTAGTGTATATCATTTATGTAGTGTATTTGGGTGACTGGCATCCTGCCTTACAAACAACCAAACTGTGAACAGGTTTCACATGACTGGCTTTGCAAAACACTGTACTTTTCCAGCAAAGAAAAATCAATGATACCTAAGGACAATCTGATTTGTCCCACAGTGAAACTATGTTCGGCAGACAGACAGTACTGTTTGAATGAACCTAATAACCTATCTACACTCAGGAAATGATGACATGGTAGAATGCATCTTGGAAGCTAGCACATGTATGAATGCCAAACAGCTGTGGTTAACTGGAGCCAGTTGTTCAGTTACAGTATGACCTACCTACAGTATACTGCAGCTACAATTACTCTTTTTGGGTATATAAAATAATGTGTAAAGAATAAACACTGCTGTTTGTTAATGATTGAGTAACTGTTTTGCAACAACAACTGTTTAGATGAGCAGGACACGTTTAGACAAATAGAATCATGTTGAATGACATCATGTTGAATGACATCATGTTGAATGACTTCATGTTGAATGACTTCATGTTCAATGACATGTTGAATGACTTCATGTTCAATGACATGTTGAATGACTTCATGTTGAATGACTTCATGTGCAATGACATGTTGAATGACATCATGTTGAATGACTTCATGTTGAATGACTTCATGTTGAATGACATCATGTTGAATGACTTCATGTTCAATGGCTTCATGTTGAATGACATCATGTTGAATGACTTCATGTGCAATGACATGTTGAATGACTTCATGTTGAATGACTTCATGTTGAATGACATGTTGAATGACATCATGTTGAATGACATCATGTTGAATGACATCATGTTGAATGACATCATGTTGAATGACATCATGTTCAATGACTTCATGTTCAATGACTTCATGTTCAATGACTTCATGTTCAATGGCATCATGTTCAATGACTTCATGTTGAATGACCTGAGAATGTAGCTGTAATGCTAAAGTTATGCGAAGTACCTTAACTCATCAGTTCCATGTTGCACAACCAATTCCTTTTCACTTTTTAAGCATTCATTCCTCAGCAGTGTTCCTCAGTTTCCTCTGTTTGTAAACGTCTAGACCATAGAGATACAACATGATCTGGTAGGTGTTCAAATATCAGCTTATTGTCTAGGCAACCCCCAGGAGCTGGCCAGTGTTTTGAAGTACCACATGGCTAAGGAGATTCTGGTCAGTGGAGGAGTGGGCTCCCATACCAGACTGAAGCCTCTGCAGGGAGACAAGCTGGAGCTGAACATGGTACAGTAGGCCCTCATGACTGTTTGATCCTGGAACACGCGATCCTAGAACACACAATCCCGGAACACATGATCCTAGAACACATGATCCTGGAACACACGATCCTGGAACACATGATCCTGGAACACACGATCCTAGAACACACGATCCTAGAACACACGATCCTGGAACACACGATTCTAGAACACACGATCCTGGAACAATTTGATCCTGGAACACACGATTCTGGAACACACGATCCTGGAACAATTTGATCCTGCAACACAATGTTTGATATTGATACTACTAACATGTGTTCTACCAGTACTAACATGTGTACCACCAGTTCTACCAGTACTAACATGTGTACCACCAGTTCTACCAGTACTAACATGTGTACCACCAGTTCTACCAGTACTAACATGTGTACCACCAGTTCTACCAGTACTAACATGTGTACCACCAGTTCTACCAGTACTAACATGTGTACCACCAGTTCTACCAGTACTAACATGTGTACCACCAGTTCTACCAGTACTAACATGTGTACCACCAGTTCTACCAGTACTAACATGTGTACCACCAGTTCTACCAGTACTAACATGTGTACCACCAGTTCTACCAGTACTAACATGTGTACCACCAGTACTAACATGTGTACCACCAGTTCTACCAGTACTAACATGATCTGAACTGAAAGGCTACTAACATATACTGGTAGTACATGTTAATACTGCTATAACATGTATTAACATGTAATAAGAGTACTAACATGTACTACCAGTACTAACATGTGTACCACCAGTATTAACATGTACTACCAGTATTAACATGTATTAACATGAACTACCAGTATTAACATGTACTACCAGTATTAACATGAACTACCAGTATTAATGTGTACTACCAGTATTACCAGTATTAACATGTACTACCAGTATTAACATGTACTACCAGTATTACCAGTATTAACATGAACTAGCAGTATTAACATGTACTACCAGTATTAACATGTACTACCAGTATTAACATGTACTACCAGTATTACCAGTATAACATGAACTACCAGTACTAACATGTACTACCAGTATTACATGTACTACCAGTATTAACATGAACTACCAGTATTAACATGTACTACCAGTACTACCAGTACTAACATGTACTACCAGTATTAACATGTACTAACATATACTACCAGTATTAACATGTACTACCAGTATTACCAGTATTAACATGAACTACCAGTATTAACATGTACTACCAGTACTAACATGTACTACCAGTACTAACATGTACTACCTGTACTGACATGTACTACCAGTACTACCAGTACTAACATGTACTACCAGTATTAACATGTACTAACATATACTACCAGTATTAACATGTACTACCAGTACTATCAGTATTAACATGTATTACCAGTATTAACATGAACTACCAGTATTAACATGTACTACCAGTATTAACATGTACTACCAGTATTAACATGTACTACCAGTATAACATGAACTACCAGTACTAACATGTACTACCAGTATTACATGTACTACCAGTATTAACATGAACTACCAGTATTAACATGTACTACCAGTACTACCAGTATTAACATGTACTATCAGTATTAACATGTACTACCAGTACTACCAGTATTAACATGTACTACCAGTATTAACATGTACTACCAGTATTAACATGTACTATCAGTATTAACATGTACTACCAGTATTAACATGTACTACCAGTATTAACATGTACTATCAGTATTAACATGTATTACCAGTATTAACATGTACTACCAGTATAACATGTACTACCAGTTTATGAAACCAGTCTACTATTTATGATTTTGTTTTCAGTGGAGAAAATGCTACTTTTTTTATTGTGTACTTCTATGACTTACATAATTTACATTGTGCACAATGTATTGATATACAGTACCAGTCAGAAGTTTGGACACACCGACTCATTCCAGGGTTTTTCTTTATTTTTTACTATTTTCTACATTGTAGAATAATAGTGAAGACATCAAACTTTGAAATAACACATATAGTAGTAACCATAAAAGTGTTAAACAAATCTAAATCTATTTCATATTTGAGATTCTTAAAAGTAGCCGCCCTTTGTCTTGATGACAGCTTTGCACACTCTTGGCGTTCTCTCAACCAGCTTCACCTGGAATGCTTTTCCAACAGTCTTAGAAAAGTTCCCACATATGCTGAGCACTTGTTGGCTGCTTTTCCTTCACTCTGCGGACCGAGTCATCCCAAGCCAATGTAGAAAATAAAGAAAAACCCTATTTTCTTTACTATGTAGAAAATAGTAAAAAGAAATAAAGAAAACTACTGGAATGAGTAGGTTTGTCCAAACTTTTGACTGGTACTGTACATTCTTTCAACATGACTTGATTGTCGTGAACCCCTGTTATGAAAATATTAAGTATCACCTTACATATATATACCCTCTATCTTTTTCTTCTTCAGAGGAACCAGACCGTGTACATCAACAAGGTCCCAGTGGTTGAAGCCGACTTGATGGCCACCAATGGAGTTGTCCATGCTGTGGGAGCCATCATAAAGCCACTGTGTAAGAGCAATCGCTTCACTGTCCATAAATACTGAATAAACCATCTCACATTACTGTATATGGCATACTGTATTATCCTCCAATTGTCATTTTAACCCTGTCTTGTTCTCTCTCCTCCAGCTCCTAAGGTTGACAGGGAACAGGCTGATGACCCCATCAGGACTGCTTCTTCCATGATAGTAAGACATTTATAGACTCTTAGGTTGGAATCACTAAAACTCATTTTTCAACCGCTCCACAAATTTCTTGTTAACAAACTATAGTTTTGGCAAGTCGGTTAGGACTTCTACTTTGTGCATGACACGAGTCATTTTTCGAACAATTGTTTACAGCAGATTATTTCACTGTATCACAATTCCAGTGGGTCAGAAGTTTACATACAATAAGTTGACTGTGCCTTTTAACAGCTTGGAACATTCCTGAAAATTGTGTCAGGGCTTTAGAAGATTCTGATAGGCTAATTGACATAATTTGAGTCAATTGGAGGTGTACCTGTGGATGTATTACAAGGCCTACCTTCAAACTCCGTGCCTCTTTGCTTGGCATCATAGGAAAATCAAAAGAAATCAGCCAAAACCTCTGAAAATAAATTGTAGACCTCCACAAGTCTGGTTCATCCTTGGGAGCAATTTCCAAACGCCTGAAGGTACCACGTTAATCTGTACAAACAATAGTACTCAAGTATAAACACCATGAGACCATGCAGCCGTCATACCGCTCAGGAAGGAGACACGCTCTGTTTCCTAGAGATGAACGTACTTTGGTGCGAAAAGTGCAAATCAATCCCAGAACAACAGCAAAGGTCCTTGTGAAGATGCTGGAGGAAACAGGTACAAAGGTATCTATATCCACAGTAAAACGAGTCCTATATCGACATAACCTGAAAGGCCGCTCAGCAAGGAAGAAGCCACTGCTCCAAAACCCCCATAAAAAAGCCAGACTATGGTTTACAACTGCACATGGGGACAAAGATCGTACTTTTGGAGAAATGTCCTCTGGTCTGATGAAACAAAAATAGAACTGTTTGGCCATAATGACCATCGTTATGTTTGGAGGAACAAGGGGGAGGCTTGCAAGCCGAAGAACACCACCCCAACCAGGAAGCACGGGGGTGGCAGCATCATGTTGTGGGGGTGCTTTGCTGCACGAGGGACTGGTGCACTTCACAAAATAGATGGCATATTTGAGGAAGAAAAATTACGTGGATATATTGAAACAACATCTCAAGACATCAGTCAGAAAATTAAAGCTTGGTCGAAATGGGTCTTCCAAATGGACAATGACCCCAAGTATACTTCAAAGTTGTGGTAAAATGGCTTAAGGACAACAAGTCAAGGTATTGGAGTGGCCATCACGAAGCCCTGACCTCAATCCTATAGAAAATATGTGGGCAAAAATTAAAAGGCGTGTGCGAGCATGGAGGCCTACAAACCTGACTCAGTTGCACCAGCTCTGTCAGGAGGAATGGGACAAAATTCACCCAACTTATTGTGGAAGCTTGTGGAAGGCTACCTGACACGTTGGACCCAAGTTAAACAATTTAAAGTCAATACTACCAAATACTAATTGACTGTATGTAAACTTCTGACCCACTGGGAATGTGATGAAAGAAATAATTTTCTCTACTATTATTCTGACATTTCACATTCTTAAAATAAAGTGATGATCCTAACTGACCTAAGACAGGGAATTTCTACTAGGATTAAACGTCAGGAATTGTGAAAAACTGAGTTTAAATGTATTTGGCTGATGGTGTATGTAAACTTCCAACTTCATCTCTATATGTTGTTGTATTCTTTATTCACAGACGGACTCAAGAATCGGAGTCAAAAATGGTAAATATTCTTGGATCTCTCACAGTCTCGTGTGGTGCATTCCACAAAACAAACTACTGTTGAACTGGTGTTAAATGTTGTTTTGATCTTTTGTTTCAGATGATCTCTTCCAGAAGGTCAGGAAAAGTATCTCCAGCAGAACGATGACTCGCATCCAGTAAATGAAGAGAAAAACATCAACACAAATCAGTGGATTGTTTGTTTATGGAATATATTCTTATCTGGGGGGAAAAAAATAAAGTGTAATGGATCACATTTTGTCAAAGATGGTAAATATTAACCAATCTCTAGATGAAGACAGAGTTGGGGTATATTTTAGTGGAATATCTTCCATAATTACTTTCATATAAACCAAAGAATTGAATTACTTGTGTATTTTCTTTGATGTGAAAAATGGACAACCAAAGCACAGCAACTAGCTATGACTACATATACTGTAGTTTCATTTGAATGTTCACACGTGACTTCTGATTTTAAATGTAAACGCAGAGCGGATTTTCTTGAGAAATATATACTGTATTTTGTTTTGATATGACAGATGTAGTATGTTTTCATATTTAGGCTGGAACGGAAAAGCTATTCGGGCAAATAAGTTCTGCTTCTCTTTGATATTTTTTCTTCTTCCATTAAACCTGTTAAAAACAATAATGCACCCATAGTTATGTCACATGCTTTCCATTTGTAACACACTGTAGCAATATATTTATGTGTGGAAACCAAAGAGCAATGTCTGCACATCCCAAAAAATTAAATGTTCATTTTGTAGTTTGTTGGGATTTATTCAAGTTCTATCCATGACGACACCTACGTGTTTCAAGATATTGGCACGGCACTTGTCTATATTATCTGCATCAAAAACGCCTATTCCCTGTTTAAAGACCTACTTTTGACCATGGTCCATAGGGGCTCTGGTCAAACGGTAGTGTACTGTATAGGACATAGGGTGCCTTTGGGACGTACCATACTCAATTTCACTTTCACAATTTCATTTTATTTAACCAGGAAGGCTAGTGGAGAACAAGTTCTCATTTACAACTGCTACCTGGCCAAGATAAAGCAAAGCAGTTCGACACATACAACAACACAGAGTTACACATGGAATAAACAAACATACAGTCAATAATACAGTAGAACAAAAGAAAACAAAGTCTATGTACAGTGAGTGAAAATGAGGTGAGTTAAGGCAATAAATAGGCCATGGTGGCGAAGTAATTACAATATAGCAATTAAACACTGGAATGGTAGATGGGCAAAAATGTCTGAGAACAATGTCTTTCTTTTGTTTGAATTAGACAAACTCCTGCTGAAAACCACCGACACAGGTCCATCTGTAGAACAACGTCAACACCTCACTGTACAGGAACTGAAAACTGAATTGGGACATTTTTCAAAGTTAATCCCATCCATGTGATATCAATAATAATTGAATCCAAGACCGATACCTTCAACTCACCACTCACTAACATTGACTTTAATGTTAAGTTTTAAAAACTCTTTTGAAGTTTGTTTCTGTATTTTCTCTGGAGGGGGGAAAAAGAAGAATTGTTCTTTGTAAAGAATTTAGAACATAGGAACCCCTACTGTGAGTTCCAGTTTCTTGGTTGAGCGCCTGGGAAGGGCCGTGTATAGGAGTGTTGTAAGGGAGCGAGGGGGAGACAGATATATGCATGCAATAGCTAGCACCCAGTTGGCAGGTCTCACGGCAAATGATCCGGAACAATGAATGAAACATTCCAAAAGTGTTTTACACTCTGGAGCAGACACTACCAAGCTGTTGGAGCTACAGGGGGCAGAGAGACCACTGACTAGGAGCCCTGCTCAGGAACTGAAGGCCACTGACTGGTCTGGATGCCAAGAAACAATTTAACAAGTCTAAATATTATGAGACAGATTATGGAGAAGGCAAAGGTCACGGCACTCTTTAGAGCTCTGGAATTCCCACCGGATTCTAGAACTCTCTCGAATGTCAGAGTTCGGATTCTATACGAGACTTAGAGCTCAAGGTAATAGATGGAGCAAAGACCGTCCGGGAGAATAATACTGCTGTTACATCTTCACCATTACATTCGTAACCAAACATGTAGAGACTCAATGTTGTTGCTGGATGTCATGTAATTTATTACGTTATTTATTGCTACTAGTAGCCTATAGTATATTGTTTCAGCAAGACATGGTAGATTGGCACACCATTTTAAAAGCAAAAGTCATGCAAGTTCAGAGGGTTTCCATGTCAATGTGACCATTGTTTAAGTTCAATCCTCTGTTTCATTTATTCTTTATTCTGTGCCCTCCCGGACTATGATGAAGTCCGGCCTAGCGCCCGTTATTAGCCCTGTAACATGGAGCACATGTGGTACTATTAAAAACACCATGGTATTAGTACTGCTTTCACCTCATGTATTCCTCTACTGGTCCTGTTCCCGTGGCTTTAACACTTCTACGAGACACCCAGCCATAACATTCTCATCCCTGAAGACAGCTGTTACCCTTCCTAGGAGAGGAAAGACAGGGAGCTTACTAAGCCTAAGAGCTTTGTTCTTCCTATATTAAAAGTTGAAATTACAACAATGATTACTCGTCTCTGACAGACAGCAGGGTAGCCTAGTGGTTAGAGTGTAGAGGCGGCAGGGTAGCCTAGTGGTTAGAGTGTAGAGGCGGCAGGGTAGCCTAGTGGTTAGAGCGTTGGACTTGTAACCAGAAGGTTGCAAGTTCAAACCCCAGAGCTGACAAGGTACAAATCTGTCGTTCTGCCCCTGAACAAGCCTGACTTGCCTGGTTAAATAAAGGTTAAAAATAATAATAATAATTTAAAAAAAGAGCAGGATGTTTCACAACCTAATGTTTTTATACCTAAAGTTTTTTTTAATAGCCTGGTACCAAATCAAATCAAATGTTATTGGTCACATACACATGGTTAGCAGATGTTAATGTGGAGTGTAGCAAAATGCTTGTGCTTCTAGTTCCGTCCATGCAGTAATATCTAACAAGTAATCTAACAATTTCACAACAACTACCTTATACACACAAGTGTAAAGGAATGAATAAGAATATGTACATATAAATATATGAATGAGCGATGGCCAAACGGCATAGGCAAGATGCAGTAGATGGTATAGAGTACAGTATATACATATGAGATGAGTAATGTAGGGTATGTGAACATTTTAAAAAGTGGCATTGTATAAAGTGACCAGTGATACATTTATTACATCCTATTTTTTTATGATTAAAGTGGCTGGAGTTGAGTCAGTGTCAGTGTCAGTGTGTTGGCAGCAGCCACTCAATGTTAGTGATGGCTGTTTAACAGTCTGATGGCCTTGAGATAGAAGCTGTTTATCAGTCTCTCGGTCCCTGCTTTGATGCACCTGTACTGACCTCGCCTTCTGGATGATAGTGGGGTGAACAGGCAGTGGCTCGGGTGGTGGTTGTCCTTGATGATCTTTTTGGCCTTCCTGTGACATCGGGTGGTGTAGGTGTCCTGGAGGGCAGGTAGTTTGCCACCGGTGATGCGTTGTGCAGACCTCACTACCCTCTGGAGAGCCTTACGGTTGTGGGTGGAGCAGTTGCCGTACCACGCGGTGATACAGCCCGACAGGATGCTCTCGATTGTGCATCTGTAGAAGTTTGTGAGTGTTTTTGGTGACAAGCCAAATTTCGTCAGCCTCCTGAGGTTGAAGAGGCGCTGTTGCGCCTTCTTCACCACGTTGTCTGTGTGGGTGGACCAATTCAGTTGGTCCGTGATGTGTACGCCAAGGAACTTAAAACTTTCCACCTTTTCCACTACTGTCCCATCGATGTGGATAGGGGGCTGCTCCCTCTGCTGTTTCCTGAAGTCCATGATCATCTCCTTTGTTTTGTTGACATTGAGTGCGAGGTTATTTTCCTGACACCACACTCCGAGGGCCCTCACCTCCTCCCTGTAGGCCGTCTCATCGTTGTTGGTAATCAAGCCTACCACTGTAGTGTCGTCTGGAAACGTGATGATTGAGTTGGAGGCGTGCATGGCCACACAGTCATGGGTGAAAAGGGAGTACAGGAGGGGGCTGAGAACGCACCCTTGTGGGGCCCCAGGTCAGTTTATGCTGTATTTCCAACTTCTAAAGGTCATTGATCACCATATTGATGATCAGCACAAACAGATCTGGGACTAAGCTTTTGCTCCTCAGAGACTTGTTACATAAGATGATGTCCTTCTCTCTGTGTTGATAGAGGCAGATGTCTCTCCCCAGAACGGAAGACCTCCAGCCTCCCTGTACCATGGTTGATCTGTGGTCCACCTATTGCCCCCTGATACACCCTATTAACTTGACCAGGCTTGGTCAGGCTTGGCCAGGCTTGGCCAGGCTTGACCTACAATGACCCACTTATGTCAAGAGAACACCCAAGATGCGGACGGTAATTTAGGGAACAGATCAAATAGGTATTGTATCTCTTGCGTTATTGTGAAAGAGCTGTCAATGAAAATCTACAAACCAATTAATTTCCTTCCATCAAAGGGAGAGTATCTGTGTATTGGGTGATTCATAGAGCATGGGACTTAAAAAAATATATATATATATTTAACTAGGCAAGTCAGTTAAGAACAAATTATTACTTACAATGACGGCCCTAGCCCAGACAACACTTGGCCAATTGTGCGCCTCACAATGGGACTCCCAATCACGGTCGGTTGTGATACAGCCTGGTATCAAACCAGGGTCTGTAGTAACACCCCATGGCACTGAGATGCTGTGCCTTAGACCGCTGCGCCACTCAGGAGACCTTATTGGCTAAAATAATAGCCTATAGGCTAAGTAAATAAATGAGGACAGAGTAAACTGTAGTCCTATTTTAAACCATATTAAAAAAAGATATTAACATAAATGAGAGATAATGAATGAATGAAAACCACAAAACAGACAGACACCAAACAGGTTTTCTGTACCTCAAGCCTTGGAATACAGTATCACCATGTCGCTTCCATCTGTTATTGACATTGCTGTGTACTTACATTCTGTTGCAGAACGCACCGTCCCTCGCAGTTCTGTTCTAGAACCCATTGAAGGAGTTTGGGTCTCCCCGACAGCATTACATCCCCGACAGCATTACATCCCGACAGCATTACCTCCCCGACAGCATTACCTCCCCGACAGCATTACCTCCCCGACCGCATTACCTCCCCGACAGCATTACCTCCCCGACAGCATTACCTCCCCGGCAGCATTACATCCCCGACAGCATTACCTCCCCGACAGCATTACATCCCCGACAGCATTACCTCCCCGACAGCATTACATCCCCGGCAGCATTACCTCCCCGACAGCATTACCTCCCCGACAGCAGCATTACCTCCCCGACAGCATTACCTCCCCGACAGCATTACCTCCCCGACAGCATTATCTTACTCTTAGGCTTTTTCATTCTGAGGATACTGTAGGTACATGATTCTCCCAAACTGCCCTACCAAGTAAAAAAGACTGTAACAGGTCGAAAATGAGTTAATGTCATTTTTTGCTACATTAAATATATGCTTAATCATGTGGACAAGTATCCTGCCTCTATTGTATTGTGTTTTGGAGAAAATGGGGGTCATGTTAGAAGTAACTGCATAGTTAGTGTAAAATCAAAACAATTTTTCTCAGATCCATGCAGTGAGTGGCAGGTAGGCTAGTGGTTAGAGTATTGGGCCAGTAACTGAAAGGTTGCTATTTATTTAACTAGGCAAGTCAGTTAAGAACAAATTCTTATTTTCAATGACGGCCTAGGAACAGTGGGTTAACTGGCTGTTCAGGGCGCAGAACGACAGATTTGTACCTTGTCAGCTCGGGGGTTTGAACTCTAACCACTAGGCTACCCTGCTAGATCAAATCTCTGAGCTGATATGGTACAAATCTGCCCTTCTGAACAAGGCAGTTAACCCACTGTTCCCTGGTAGGCCGTCATTGTAAATAAGAATTTGTTATTAACTGACTTGCCTGGTTAAAAAAAGAAAAAGAGCACGTACTCCTTTTTGCTTGGTAGGGCAGCATAGGTTACAGCTGTATCATGTCCATTGTCTGATTAAGATATCATTTAATCTACATACTTCATTTTTTTTATAAATTATCTTCAATATTCCAATGTTTAATACAGTATATTGTTGGTAATTTGTCTGTCGGCCTTCCTGTCTGTCTCTGTCAGGCTGTCTCATCAGAAGAGAACTTGCTACGAGTGAAGGAAGACTGCCCACTAGTGGCTGATCTTTCCAGTTCCAGTTCGGAATCTATTGGAGCAGCTGTAGCCACTGTCTTATCAAACGCCGATTGGACGTGTCGAATGAGACAAAACAAAACGCCACACAGATGAGCCGCGCACATATCACCAACTCTGCTTTTCGTTCAATGGCGTTTGTTTCAGTTTGTTGTGGGGGTGTGCAAACGGCTTGACGTGATTCTCACTAGGATACAAATAACTTGATCATTTTTTTCTAAGGTGAAAAGACAAGTGCCATAGAAAAGATAGCAGCTGGAAAACGTGTGTCACGGGTACACAAGTAAGTAAATTCATTTGGTAGGGATTGCAATATAACTTGCGTACACACTTTCTATTAGATGCCCCTCTCTCGTGAAGTGACCCCCAGACAACATGGAGCCAACTTGTGTGACGTACCAGAGCCGAAGCACAACCCTAGAATTCAAATCTCGAAATATTGTTACAGGGAATGGAGCCTATTGCAAGTATACATACCACATATGTTCAAAATATGAATGAAATATGATTAGAATTTATTTCATCCATGAAAATAAATGCATTCACACGTTCTTCTAGCTAGCCCTATTCTTGAATCAAAATCTATCTTATCTTGTTTTTTTTTATCAAATCAAATCGTATTTGTCACATGCTTCGTAAACTAACAGTGAAATTCTTACTTACGGGTCCATCTACAACAATGCAGAGAGAAAATAGAATAAACATTTTAAATAATGACACAAGGAATAAATACACAGTGAATAACGAATATCAATAAGGAGTAAAAATGACGTAGCTATATACAGGGTGTACCAGTACCATGTCAATGGTCAGGGGAATGAGGTAATAACATGGCTATATACAGGGTGTACCAGTACCATGTCAATGGTCAGGGGTATGAGGTAATAACATGGCTATATACAGGGTGTACCAGTACCATGTCAATGGTCAGGGGTATGAGGTAATAACATGGCTATATACAGGGTGTACCAGTACCATGTCAATGGTCAGGGGTATGAGGTAATAACATGGCTATATACAGGGTGTACCAGTACCATGTCAATGGTCAGGGGTATGAGGTAATAACATGGCTATATACAGGGTCTACCAGTACCATGTCAATGGTCAGGGGTATGAGGTAATAACATGGCTATATACAGGGTGTACCAGTACCATGTCAATGGTCAGGGGTATGAGGTAATAACATGGCTATATACAGGGTGTACCAGTACCATGTCAATGGTCAGGGGTATGAGGTAATAACATGGCTATATACAGGGTGTACCAGTACCATGTCAATGGTCAGGGGTATGAGGTAATAACATGGCTATATACAGGGTGTACCAGTACCATGTCAATGGTCAGGGGTATGAGGTAATAACATGGCTATATACAGGGTGTACCAGTACCATGTCAATGGTCAGGGGTATGAGGTAATAACATGGCTATATACAGGGTGTACCAGTACCATGTCAATGGTCAGGGGTATGAGGTAATAACATGGCTATATACAGGGTGTACCAGTACCATGTCAATGGTCAGGGGTATGAGGTAATAACATGGCTATATACAGGGTGTACCAGTACCATGTCAATGGTCAGGGGTATGAGGTAATAACATGGCTATATACAGGGTGTACCAGTACCATGTCAATGGTCAGGGGTATGAGGTAATAACATGGCTATATACAGGGTGCACCAGTACCATGTCAATGGTCAGGGGTATGAGGTAATAACATGGCTATATACAGGGTGCACCAGTACCATGTCAATGGTCAGGGGTATGAGGTAATAACATGGCTATATACAGGGTGTACCAGTACCATGTCAATGGTCAGGGGTATGAGGTAATAACATGGCTATATACAGGGTGTACCAGTACCATGTCAATGGTCAGGGGTATGAGGTAATAACATGGCTATATACAGGGTGTACCAGTACCATGTCAATGGTCAGGGGTATGAGGTAATAACATGGCTATATACAGGGTGTACCAGTACCATGTCAATGGTCAGGGGTATGAGGTAATAACATGGCTATATACAGGGTGTACCAGTACCATGTCAATGGTCAGGGGTATGAGGTAATAACATGGCTATATACAGGGTGTACCAGTACCATGTCAATGGTCAGGGGTATGAGGTAATAACATGGCTATATACAGGGTGTACCAGTACCATGTCAATGGTCAGGGGTATGAGGTAATAACATGGCTATATACAGGGTGTACCAGTACCATGTCAATGGTCAGGGGTATGAGGTAATAACATGGCTATATACAGGGTGTACCAGTACCATGTCAATGGTCAGGGGTATGAGGTAATAACATGGCTATATACAGGATGTACCAGTACCATGTCAATGGTCAGGGGTATGAGGTAATAACAGGGGTAAAGGATAGATAATAGACAGTAACAGCAGTATACTGTAGGTAGGGGTAAAGGATAGATAATAGACAGTAACAGCAGTATACTGTAGGTAGGGGTAAAGGATAGATAGTAGACAGTAACAGCAGCATACTGTAGGTAGGGGTAAAGGATAGATAATAGACAGTAACAGCAGTATACTGTAGGTAGGGGTAAAGGATAGATAATAGACAGTAACAGCAGTATACTGTAGGTAGGGGTAAAGGATAGATAATAGACAGTAACAGCAGTATACTGTAGGTAGGGGTAAAGGATAGATAATAGACAGTAACAGCAGTAAACTGTAGGTAGGGGTAAAGGATAGATAATAGACAGTAACAGCAGTATAATGTAGGTAGGGGTAAAGGATAGATAATAGACAGTAACAGCAGTATACTGTAGGTAGGGGGTAAAGGATAGATAATAGACAGTAACAGCAGTATACTGTAGGTAGAGGTAAAGGATAGATAATAGACAGTAACAGCAGTATACTGTAGGTAGGGGTAAAGGATAGATAATAGACAGTAACAGCAGTATACTGTAGGTAGGGGTAAAGGATAGATAATAGACAGTAACAGCAGTATACTGTAGGTAGGGGTAAAGGATAGATAATAGACAGTAACAGCAGTATACTGTAGGTAGGGGTAAAGGATAGATAATAGACAGTAACAGCAGTATACTGTAGGTAGAGGTAAAGGATAGATAATAGACAGTAACAGCAGTATACTGTAGGTAGAGGTAAAGGATAGATAATAGACAGTAACAGCAGTATACTGTAGGTAGGGTAAAGGATAGATAATAGACAGTAACAGCAGTATACTGTAGGTAGGGGTAAAGGATAGATAATAGACAGTAACAGCAGTATACTGTAGGTAGGGGTAAAGGATAGATAATAGACAGTAACAGCAGTATACTGTAGGTAGGGGTAAAGGATAGATAATAGACAGTAACAGCAGTATACTGTAGGTAGAGGTAAAGGATAGATAATAGACAGTAACAGCAGTATACTGTAGGTAGGGGTAAAGGATAGATAATAGACAGTAACAGCAGTATACTGTAGGTAGGGGTAAAGGATAGATAGTAGACAGTAACAGCAGTATACTGTAGGTAGGGGTAAAGGATAGATAATAGACAGTAACAGCAGTATACTGTAGGTAGGGGTAAAGGATAGATAATAGACAGTAACAGCAGTATACTGTAGGTAGGGGTAAAGGATAGATAATAGACAGTAACAGCAGTATACTGTAGGTAGGGGTAAAGGATAGATAATAGACAGTAACAGCAGTATACTGTAGGTAGGGGTAAAGGATAGATAAGACAGTAACAGCAGTATACTGTAGGTAGGGGTAAAGGATAGATAATAGACAGTAACAGCAGTATACTGTAGGTAGGGGTAAAGGATAGATAATAGACAGTAACAGCAGTATACTGTAGGTAGGGGTAAAGGATAGATAATAGACAGTAACAGCAGTATACTGTAGGTAGGGGTAAAGTGACTAGACAACAGGATAGACGGTAGCAGCAGTATTATATGGTGGGTATGAACGCGTGTGTGGCGTCAGTATGGATGTGTGTGTGAGTGTGTGTGGCGTCAGTATGGATGTGTGTGTGAGTGTGTGTGGCGTCAGTATGGATGTGTGTGTGAGTGTGTGTATCACAGGAGGTTGGTGGGACCTTAATTGGGGAGGACGGGCTCGTGCTAATGGCTGGAGCAGAATCAGTACGAAGAATTCAGTTATTATTATGAGCTGTCCTCCCCTCAGCTGCCTCCCCTAGTGTGAATGTGTGTGTTGGGGTGTCAGTGTGAGTATGTGTGTGTGTTGGGGTGTCCGTGTGAGTATGTGTGAATGTGTGTGTTGGGGTGTCAGTGTGAGTATGTGTGTGTGTTGGGGTGTCCGTGTGAGTATGTGTGAATGTGTGTGTTGGGGTGTGAGTATGTGTGTGTGTTGGGGTGTCCGTGTGAGTATGTGTGTTGGGGTGTCCGTGTGAGTATGTGTGTTGGGGTGTCAGTGTGAGTATGTGTGAATGTGTGTGTTGGGGTGTCAGTGTGAGTATGTGTGTGTGTTGGGGTGTCCGTGTGAGTATGTGTGAATGTGTGTGTTGGGGTGTCAGTGTGAGTATGTGTGTGTGTTGGGGTGTCCATGTGAGTATGTGTGTTGGGGTGTCCGTGTGAGTATGTGTGTTGGGGTGTCAGTGTGAGTATGTGTGAATGTGTGTGTTGGGGTGTCAGTGTGAGTATGTGTGTGTGTTGGGGTGTCCGTGTGAGTATGTGTGTTGGGGTGTCAGTGTGAGTATGTGTGAGTGTGTGTGTTGGGGTGTCAGTGTGAGTATGTGTGACTGTGTGGGTAGAGTCCAGTATGTGTGTGTTGGGGTGTCAGTGTGATTATGTGTGAGTGTGTGGGTAGAGTCCAGTATGTGTGTGTTGGGGTGTCAGTGTGAGTATGTGTGAGTGTGTGTGTTGGGGTGTGAGTGTGAGTATGTGTGAGTGTGTGGGTATAGTCCAGTTTGTGTGTGTTGGGGTGTCAGTGTGATTATGTGTGAGTGTGTGGGTAGAGTCCAGTATGTGTGTGTTGGGGTGTCAGTGTGAGTATGTGTGAGTGTGTGTGTTGGGGTGTGAGTGTGAGTATGTGTGAGTGTGTGGGTATAGTCCAGTTTGTGTGTGTTGGGGTGTCAGTGTGAGTATGTGTGAGTGTGTGGGTAGAGTCCAGTATGTGTGTGTTGGGGTGTCAGTGTGAGTATGTGTGAGTGTGTGGGTATAGTCCAGTTTGTGTGTGTTGGGGTGTCAGTGTGAGTATGTGTGAGTGTGTGGGTAGAGTCCAGTATGTGTGTGTTGGGGTGTCAGTATGAGTATGTGTGAGTGTGTGGGTAGAGTCCAGTATGTGTGTGTTGGGGTGTCAGTGTGATTATGTGTGAGTGTGTGGGTAGAGTCCAGTATGTGTGTGTTGGGGTGTCAGTGTGAGTATGTGTGAGTGTGTATGTTGGGCTGTGAGTGTGTGGGTATAGTCCAGTATGTGTGTGTCGGGGTGTCAGTGTGAGTATGTGTGAGTGTGGGGTGTCAGTGTGAGTATGTGTGAATGTGTGTGTTGGGGTGACAGTGTGAGTGTGTGTGTTGGGGTGTCCGTGTGAGTATGTGTGTTGGGGTGTCAGTGTGAGTATGTGTGAGTGTGTGTGTTGGGGTGTCAGTGTGAGTATGTGTGAGTGTGTGGGTATAGTCCAGTTTGTGTGTGTTGGGGTGTCAGTATGAGTATGTGTGAGTGTGTGGGTAGAGTCCAGTATGTGTGTGTTCGGGTGTCAGTGTGAGTATGTGTGAGTGTGTGGGTAGAGTCCAGTATGTGTGTTGGGGCGTCCGTGTGAGTATGTGTGAGTGTGTGGGTAGAGTCCAGTATGTGTGTTGGGGTGTCCGTGTGAGTATGTGTGTTGGGGTGTCAGTGTGAGTATGTGTGAGTGTGTAGGTAGAGTCCAGTATGTGTGTGTTGGGGTGTCAGTGTGAGTATGTGTGAGTGTGTGGGTATAGTCCAGTTTGTGTGTGTTGGGGTGTCAGCGTGAGTATGTGTGAGTGTGTATGTTGGGCTGTGAGTGTGTGGGTAGAGTCCAGTATGTGTGTGTTGGGGTGTCAGTGTGAGTATGTGTGAGTGTGTGGGTAGAGTCCAGTATGTGTGTGTTGGGGTGTCAGTGTGAGTATGTGTGAATGTGTGTGTTGGGGTGTCAGTGTGAGTGTGTGTGTTGGGGTGTCCGTGTGAGTATGTGTGTTGGGGTGTCAGTGTGAGTATGTGTGAGTGTGTGTGTTGGGGTGTCAGTGTGAGTATGTGTGACTGTGTGGGTAGAGTCCAGTATGTGTGTGTTGGGGTGTCAGTGTGATTATGTGTGAGTGTGAGGGTAGAGTCCAGTATGTGTGTGTTGGGGTGTCAGTGTGATTATGTGTGAGTGTGTGGGTATAGTCCAGTATGTGTGTGTCGGGGTGTCAGTGTGAGTATGTGTGAGTGTGGGGTGTCAGTGTGAGTATGTGTGAATGTGTGTGTTGGGGTGTCAGTGTGAGTGTGTGTGTTGGGGTGTCCGTGTGAGTATGTGTGTTGGGGTGTCAGTGTGAGTATGTGTGAGTGTGTGTGTTGGGGTGTCAGTGTGAGTATGTGTGACTGTGTAGGTAGAGTCCAGTATGTGTGTGTTGGGGTGTCAGTGTGAGTATGTGTGAGTGTGTGGGTAGAGTCCAGTATGTGTGTGTTGGGGTGTCAGTGTGAGTATGTGTGAGTGTGTGTGTTGGGGTGTGAGTGTGAGTATGTGTGAGTGTGTGGGTATAGTCCAGTTTGTGTGTGTTGGGGTGTCAGTGTGAGTATGTGTGAGTGTGTGGGTAGAGTCCAGTATGTGTGTGTTGGGGTGTCAGTGTGAGTATGTGTGAGTGTGTGGGTAGAGTCCAGTATGTGTGTGTTGGGGTGTCAGCGTGAGTATGTGTGAGTGTGTGGGTAGAGTCCAGTATGTGTGTGTTGGAGTGTCAGTTAGAGTATGTGTGAATGTGTGTATTGGGGTGTCAGTGTGTGTGAGTGTGTGTGTTGGGGTGTCCGTGTGAGTATGTGTGTTGGGGTGTCAGTGTGAGTATGTGTGAGTGTGTGGGTAGAGTCCAGTATGTGTGTGTTGGGGTGTCAGTGTGAGTATGTGTGAATGTGTGTGTTGGGGTGTCAGTGTGAGTGTGTGTGTTGGGGTGTCCGTGTGAGTATGTGTGTTGGGGTGTCAGTGTGAGTATGTGTGAGTGTCTGTGTTGAGGTGTCAGTGTGAGTATGTGTGACTGTGTGGGTAGAGTCCAGTATGTGTGTGTTGGGGTGTCAGTATGAGTATGTGTGAGTGTGTAGGTAGAGTCCAGTATGTGTGTGTTGGGGTGTCAGTGTGATTATGTGTGAGTGTGAGGGTAGAGTCCAGTATGTGTGTGTTGGGGTGTCAGTGTGAGTATGTGTGAGTGTGTGTGTTGGGGTGTGAGTGTGAGTATGTGTGAGTGTGTGGGTAGAGTCCAGTATGTGTGTGTTGGAGTGTCAGTTAGAGTATGTGTGAATGTGTGTATTGGGGTGTCAGTGTGTGTGAGTGTGTGTGTTGGGGTGTCCGTGTGAGTATGTGTGTTGGGGTGTCAGTGTGAGTATGTGTGAGTGTGTGGGTAGAGTCCAGTATGTGTGTGTTGGGGTGTCAGTGTGAGTATGTGTGAATGTGTGTGTTGGGGTGTCAGTGTGAGTGTGTGTGTTGGGGTGTCCGTGTGAGTATGTGTGTTGGGGTGTCAGTGTGAGTATGTGTGAGTGTCTGTGTTGAGGTGTCAGTGTGAGTATGTGTGACTGTGTGGGTAGAGTCCAGTATGTGTGTGTTGGGGTGTCAGTATGAGTATGTGTGAGTGTGTAGGTAGAGTCCAGTATGTGTGTGTTGGGGTGTCAGTGTGATTATGTGTGAGTGTGAGGGTAGAGTCCAGTATGTGTGTGTTGGGGTGTCAGTGTGAGTATGTGTGAGTGTGTGTGTTGGGGTGTGAGTGTGAGTATGTGTGAGTGTGTGGGTATAGTCCAGTATGTGTGTGTTGGGGTGTCAGTGTGAGTATGTGTGAGTGTGTGGGTAGAGTCCAGTATGTGTGTGTTGGGGTGTCAGTGTGAGTATGTGTGAGTGTGTGGGTATAGTCCAGTTTGTGTGTGTTGGGGTGTCAGTGTGAGTATGTGTGAGTGTGTGGGTAGAGTCCAGTATGTGTGTGTTGGGGTGTCAGCGTGAGTATGTGTGAGTGTGTGTGTTGGGGTGTCAGCGTGAGTATGTGTGAGTGCGTGGGTATAGTCCAGTATGTGTACAAAGTCAGTGCAAGAGAGTTAGTGCAAAAAATTATAGCCATTTGATGAACTATTTAGCAGTCTTGTTTAGCAGTGTTATGGCTTAGGGGTAGAAGCTGTTCAGGGCTCTGTTGGTTTCCAGACTTGGTGCACTGGTACTGCCTTCCGTGCGGTGGTAGAGACAACAGTCTATGGTTTGGGTGGCTGGAGTCTGACATTTTTTGGGCCATTCCTCTGACACCGCCTGGTATAGAGGTCTTTGAGGATGTGAGGGACCATGCCAAAATCTTTTCAGCATCCTGAGGGGGAAGAGGCACTGTCGTGCCCCCTTCACAACTGTGTGGGTTTATGTGGACCATGTTAATTCCTTAGTGATGTGGACACGAGGAACTTGAAGCTTTCGACTTGCTCCACTACAGCCCCATCGATGTTGATGGGGGGCGTGCTAGATCCTCCATTTCCTGTGGTCCATGATCAGCTCCTTTGTCTTGCTAATGTGGAGGGAGAGGTTGTTGTCCTGGCAGTCTCTGACCTCCTCCATGTAGTCCGGCACAGTGGAAGTGTCATAATTCCCATAAAACCTAGCGTTAAAACCCGGTAATGGTTCCGATCCTTTTTTCCCCATATTTTTTATTATTATTATATATATATATATATATTTTTTTTCACCTTTATTTAACCAGGTAGGCCAGTTGAGAACACCTTTATTTAACCAGGTAGGCTAGTTGAGAACACCTTTATTTAACCAGGTAGGCCAGTTGAGAACACCTTTATTTAACCAGGTAGGCTAGTTGAGAACACCTTTATTTAACCAGGTAGGCTAGTTGAGAACACCTTTATTTAACCAGGTAGGCCAGTTGAGAACACCTTTATTTAACCAGGTAGGCCAGTTGAGAACACCTTTATTTAACCAGGTAGGCCAGTTGAGAACACCTTTATTTAACCAGGTAGGCCAGTTGAGAACAAGTTATCATTTACAACTGCGATCTGGCCAAGATAAAGCAAAGCAGTTCGACACATACAACAATACAGAGTTACACATGGAATAAACAAACATACAATCAATAACACAATAAAAACAATATGGGGATGAGGTAGGTAGATTGGGTGGGCTATTTACAGATGGACTATGTACAGCTGCAGCGATCGGTTAGCTGCTCAGATAGTTGATGTTTAAAGTTAGTGAGGAAAATGTAAGTCTCCAGCTTCAGCGATTTTTGCAATTCGTTCAAGTCACTGGTAGCAGAGAACTGGAAGGAAAGGCGGCCAAAGCAGGTGTTGGCTTTGGGGATGACCAGTGAGATATACCTGCTGGAGCGCGTGCTACGGGTGGGGGATTTGAACTTGAACCTGTCCACCGCTCTAACCACTAGGCTACCCTGCCACCCAGATAATGAAGATGAGGGTATCAAGGCATTCAAAATGTCTACAGGGATGGATATGCAGGAGTCAGGGCTTTGGGTCGCGGGGTCTGGGATCCTGGGCACCTCACCGGACGGTCTGGTGGGAACCACGGCAGTGGTGGATGTCAAGTGTCCGTATGGTGCAAGGCGACCTTACCATTGAACCATTGCAGAGGCACTTAAGTCGAAGGACTTCTATATCCAGGAGGAGGAGACCAGGTCCAAGGGCAGGTGTACATCACTGGAAGGAGACTCTTGCTTCTTCGTCATGTGGACCACCAAAGCCTCCATCACCATTCCCATGACGACTGCTGGGAGACACATATTGCTGGACTGCAGGATTTTGTCATAGACCACATGCTCCCAAAGTTGGCACTGAACAGTGGACATCTGTAGATTTCTTAGAAATCTTTTTTATTCCAATCAGTTTTTTTGGGGGGGGGGGGGGGGCACTGAATCAGCATTCTCATCGGTACTCCTGTCAGTACCTGTTCATACACACACACACACAAACTAGGCTGCCAGAATAGGTTATATTACATACAAATTTAAATGATTTCTTACCCCCCTTTGTTGTGTGGATCTTCCTTTTCTGGTAAATGCCAGAAGAGAGAGTACATCACTTCCAGCAGTTCTCATTGTTGAGGGTGTTATTGATCATGCAATGCTTCTCGTGGGAGGAGCCTGATGTTCCACATGTCACGCCTCATGTCTAAAACATGGGGATTGAAAGGGGAACGTCAAGTCAAAATTTATTGGGGGGGGGGGATCATCTGAAAGGGACTGATATGCAGGGACGTAAGCAGTGGTGATGAGAGCAGTGGTAGGCGACGATGATTTGAAGAGAATAACCGGATGATCCTACTTAAATTCCCCTTCTTAGATACAGTACTCAACCGTAGCATCGGATCGTTAGAGGATCGTTTGTCTACTTCAACCTCGTGTTGCGTTCCGGGGGTCGTGACTATCATAGACCTCGCTGCAGCTGTGGTCCATTTTAGTCTGATATGTTCGTTTTTAACTCAATCTTTTATACCCTCGGGTAAAACGCTCTCTGGGGGCGTGGCTAGTTACGAGGCAAGGCATCATAATTACTATGGTCTCGTTATAGAACTAAAATCACAATCCTATAATCAATCACCAAAAAATATCCTTGATATTTTCTACACAACGTAAAGAATATAAACCTATACACTGTGTAAATGCTCTTCCAGTTACAATGTTTTCATTATAATGTCTTTTCAACCATTTTAATGGCATCACAAAAAATGTATTTTCCATATTCCATCTCTCATCATTCCCAACATTCGGATGTTGAAATATATTGTCACAGTGTCCATTGCTGAAGTTTTGGGCGGCAACATCTTCTGTAAAAACAGAACATTCCATTCACCCAAACTAGAAACCAGGAAGGAGTCGGTCTGCTGCATTACAATTTACGATCGACGTGAGGTGTCATAAAACCCCCACATTAATCACGGGTGAGTGGGCTCTATTGAACGCTGGTCCACTGTAACCTGATCCTTGGATCCACACATGAGAGTCATGACACATAACAGTTTGCAAACAATGTAAAAAAAATAAAAAAATATACCGAGTTAATAAAGTAGTCTCTTTTTGCTTTCTTGAGTAAGGCCGCAAAAAATACAGAGTGTAGGGGTTAGTAATCTTCTCTAGTTGCGCCGTGATTGGCTCAGTGTTCTGTCACTCATGGGGACACTATGTCACTGCTAAATCTACATAGAGAGCTACGAGGTTCAAGCCGCCTTGCTTTTTCCACCACTGGGTGCTGCCATAGATTTACATTAAAAGTGCCCATCCAAGAATTGTTTAGTGTAGTGTTGTGTTGTGTAGTTCTGTTGTGTAGTGTTGTGTTGTGTAGTGTTGTGTTGTGTAGTGTAGGGTTGTGTAGTTGTGTAGTGTTGTGTAGTGTTGTGTAGTTGTGTTGTGTTGTGTTGTGTTGTGTAGTGTTGTGTAGTGTTGTGTAGTTGTGTTGTGTTGTGTAGTTCTGTTGTGTAGTGTTGTGTTGTGTAGTGTTGTGTTGTGTAGTGTAGGGTTGTGTAGTTGTGTAGTGTTGTGTAGTTGTGTTGTGTTGTGTTGTGTTGTGTTGTGTAGTGTTGTGTTGTGGCTTTGCTAGCATGCATATAAATAAACAATGTGAGTTTGCTCTACCAAGATTTACATACTGAACATAATGAATTTTGGCACTGGCCAGCAGACCACAATTTCTATATGCAGGTCCTAAATCTGTGGCATGCGATGTTTGTAAAGGCAAAATTTCATTGCTGTGTCAAGCTAGTTTGGCACATTTTCCTTCTTAATGCATTTGAGCCAATCAGTTGTGTTGTGACAAGGTAGGGGTAGTATACAGAAGATAGCCCTATATGGTAAAATACCAAGTCCATATTATGGCAAGAACAGCACAAATAAACAAAGAGAAACAACAGTCCATCATCCATCATAGTCACCCCCAAAGCCAATGCCTCTTTTGGCCGCTTTTCCTTCCAGTTCTCTGCTGCCAATGACCGGAATGAATTGCAAAAATCACTGAAGCTGGAGACTCTTACCTCCCTCACTAGAATTAAGCACCAGCTTTCTGAGCAGCTCAGAGATCACTGCACCTGTACATAGCCCATCTGTAAATAGCCCATCCAACTACCTCATCCCATACTGTATTTATGTATTTATCTTGCTCCTTTGCACCCCTGTATCTCTACTTGCACATTCATCTTCTGCACATCAATCACTCTAGTGTCTAATTGGTATATTGTAATTACTTCACCACCGTGGCCTATTTATGGCTTTACCTCCCTTTTCTTACCTCATTTGCACACACTGTACATAGATTTTCTTCAACTGTGTTATTGACTGTATGTTTGTTTACTCCATGTGTAACTCTGTGTTGTTGTATGTGTCGAACTGCTTTGCTTTATCTTGGCCAGGTCACAGTTGTAAATGAGAGTATCTTCTCAACTAGCCTACCTGGTTAAATAAAGGTGAAATTAAATCCAATAAAAATTACGTTAAGACATAAAGGTCAGTCAATAAGGAACATTTCAATGGGGGAGATGTTATGGATGAATGTATGAAATGGAGCAGAACTGCAATAGCACAATAGGTAAGGACTGTAAATAACCAGGGTTTAGATAATACTACAATTATAACAGCAGAGTTACTTAATACCATACAATGAGTAAGGAAATGGGCAACATAAAAAGCAAGCATTACACAAATAGTATTAATGACCAATACTAATAACTAATAATAATAACATATAACATTGTAATAGCTACGTAGAGATATATAAAGACAAGCTGAACAACAACTTAATCGGTGTTCACACATCCCATATACATACTGTATGTCCACCCACACTCACAGACTAGAATAACACCGTTCAGATACAGCAATATTATTTTATTTAACTAGGCAAGTCAGTTAACCTTTCTGTGAAGGGGGTTCCGCTAGCGGAACACCTGGCCTACAGCCAGTGAAATTGCAGGGCGCCAAATTCAAACAACAGAAATCTCATAATTAAAATTCCTCAAACATACAAGTATTATACACCATTTTAAAGTTAAAGGCTTTACGGCGAAAGCACACCATGCGATTATGTTAGGATAGCGCCTAGCCACAAAAACCATACAAACATTTTCCAGCCAAGGAGAGGTATCACAAAAGTCAGAAATAGCGCTAAAATTAATCACTAACCTTTGATGATCTTCATCTGGTGGCACTCCCAGGACTCCATGTTACACAATAAATGTTTGTTTTGTTCGATAATAAAAAACCTCATTTGAAATTGGCGTGTTATGTTCAGAAATGCATTGTCTCAAACAAACATCCGGTGAAATTGCAGAGAGCCACATCAAATTACAGAAATACTCATCATAAACATTGATGAAAGATACAAGTGTTATACATAGGATTAAAGATACACTTCTTGTTAATCCAGCCGCTGTGTTCGATTTCAAAAAGGCTTTACAGCGAAAGGACACCATGTGATTATGTTAGGTCAGCACCTAGCCACAGAAAACCATACAGCCATTTTCCAGCCAAGGAGAGGTGTTACAAAAGTCAGAAATAGCGTTAAAATGAATCACTTACCTTTGACGATCTTCATCTGATGGCACTCCCAGGTCTCCATGTTAGACAATAAATGTTTGTTTTGTTCGAAAAAGTTCATCTTTATGTCCAAATACCTCCTTTTTGTTTGTGCGTTTAGTCCAGTAATCCAAATGCACAAGTGCGGGCACAAAGTCCAGACGAAAAGTCAAAAAAGTTCCATTAAAGTTCGTAGAAACATGTCAAACGATGTTTCGAAATCAATCCTTAGGGTGTTTTTATCATAAATATTCAATACTACTTCAACCAGACAATACTGTTTTCATTAGAAAGGAAAGGGAACGGAGCTCGCGCTCACGGCCACGCGCAATAAACAACTCATGGCTTTCAGTTGAGCCACTTGCTTTAAGAGGTCTTATTCTCTTCCCTTTCACAATAGAAGCCTGAAACAACTTCTAAAGACTGTTGACATCTACTGGAAGCCTTAGGAAGTGCAATCTGACCCCGCAGACACTGGATATTCGATAGGCATTCACTTGAAAACTATTAACCTCAGAATTCCCACTTCCTGGTTGGATTTTTCTCAGGTTTTCGCCTGCCATATGAGGTATGTTATACTCACAGACATTATGTTAACAGTTTTGGAAACTTTAGAGTGTTTTCTATCCAAATATATTAATGATATACCTATTCTAGCTTCTGGGCCTGAGTAACAGGCAGTTTACTCTGGGCACGCTTTTCATCCAAACTTCCCAATGCTGCCCCCTATCCCAAAGAGGTTTTAAGAACAAATTATTATTTACAATGACGGCCTACCCCGGGTCAAACCATAACGACGCTGGTCCAAATGTGCGCCACCCTATGGAACTCCCAATCGCGGCCGGTTGTGAGACAGTCGGCAATCTAACCAGAATCTGTAGTGACGCCTCGAATACTGAGATGCAGTGCCTTAGACTGCTGCGCCACTCGGGAGCCCATATTTACTCCCTTGGAGAGTGTGGGGCAGACTGGCTAGCCAATCAGGACCTGGAGAGACTGCAGAAACACAGCCTAATACCCCAAGAAAGCCCGGTGGCTAGGAAAAACGTCCTAGAAAGGCCTGAACCTAGGAAAAAACCTAGAGAGGAACCAGGCTATGAGGGGTGGCCAGTCCTCTTCTGGCTGTGCCGGGTGGAGATTATAACAGAACATGGTCAAGATGTTCAAATGTTCATAGATGACCAGCAGGGTCAAATAATAATAACCACAGTGGTTGTCGAGTGTGCAACAGGTCAGCACCTCAGGAGTAAATGCCAGTTGGCTTTTCATAGCCGATCATTCAGAGTATCTCTACCGCTCCTGCTGTCTCTAGAGAGTTGAAAACAGCAGGTCTGGGACAGGTAGCATGTCCGGTGAACAGGTCAGGGTTCCATAGCCACAGGCAGACTGGTTGAAACTAGAGCAGCAGCACGACCAGGTGGACTAGGGACAGCAAGGAGTCATCAGGCCAGGTAGTCCTGAGGCATGGTCCTAGGTCTCAGGTCCTCCGAGAGAGAGAGAGAGAGAGAGAGAGAGAGAGAGAGAGAGAGAGAGAGAGAGGGAGAGAGAGAGAGAGAGAATACTTAAATTCACACAGGACACCGGATAAGACAGGAGAAATTCTCCAGATATAAGACTGACCCTAGCCCCCCGACACAAACTGCTGTAGCATAAATACTGGAGGCTGAGACAGGAGGGGTCGGGAGATACTGTGGCCCTGTGTGATGAATCCCCCGGACAGGGACAAACAGGCAGGATATAATCCCACCCACTTTGCCAAAGCACAGCCCCCACACCACTAGAGGGATATCTTCAACCACCAATTTACCATCCTGAGACAAGGCCGAGTATAGCCCACAAAGATCTCCGCCACGGCACAACCCAAGGGGGGCGCCAACCTGGACAAGAAGATCACGTCAGTGACTCAACCCACTCAAGTGACGCACCCCTCCTAGGGACAGCATGGAAGAGCACCAGTAAGCCAGTGACTCAGCTCCTGTAATAGGGTTAGAGGCAGAGATACCAGTGGAGAGAGGGGAACCGGCCAGGCAGAGACAGCAACTGTGATTCGTTGCTCCAGTGCCTTTCTGTTCACCTTCACCCTCCTGGGCCAGACTACACTCAATCATAGGACCCACTGAAGAGATGGGTCTTACATTTTTTAAATGTCACCTTTATTTAACCAGATAGGCTAGTTGAGAACAAGTTCTCATTTACAACTGCGACCTGGCCAAGATAAACTAAAGCAGTGTGACACAGACAACAACACAGAGTTACACATGGAGTAAACCATAAACAAGCCAATAACACAAACAAGTCAATGACACAGTAGAAAAAAAAGAGAAAATAATTTACAAATAAATTCATAAAAAATCCTACAATGTGATTTTCTGGATTTTTTTCCTCATTTTGTCTGTCATAGTTGAAGTGTACCTATGATGAAAATTACAGGCCTCTCATCTTTTTAAGTGGGAGAACTTGCACAATTGGTGGCTGACTAAATACTTTTTTGCCCCACTGTATAGGGCAGGTAGTCAAGGAGGTGATGGAGTCCAGGTGAATCTGACGCGCAGTAACGATGGTGACAGGTGTGCGCATAACGAGCAGCCTGGTGATCTAGAGGCTGGAGAGGGAACACACGTGATTGTCAGAGTCGGCGTTTCAATCTTAGTCTTGGATTGATGCATTGCCTGTTTGATGGCTCGTCGGAGGCCATAGTGGGACTTCTTATAAACGTCTGGATTAGTGCCCTGCTCCTTGAAAGGGTCAGCTCTAGCGTTTAGCTCATTGTGGATGTTGTCTGTAATTCATTGGCTTCTGGTTGAGGTATGTACGTACAGTCACTGTGGGGATGATGTCATCGATGCACTTATTGAAGAAGCCGGTGACTGATGTGGTAAACTCCTCAATTTTATTGGATGAATCCCAGAACATATTCCAGTCTGTGCTAGCGAAACAGTCCTGTATTGTCTGCTTCAGTGGACCACAGATCACAGCATCTGCTGATGTACGATTATGATCATTTTTCTTTACAATATATTTTTTTTACACAAGCTGCTCATGAGCAATTCCACAGGAACAGAGTGATGCTGAGACTCAGATTTTTCATTTTAAAATGTATGTGCAATAAAGACAAATCATTGCAAAGTTAAACAAATCATACAACTCTATGCACAAGGACTGCTTTTAATTATTTTCACAGAACATTTGAGATAAAACACATTTTTATAGTATTTTTTTTCTATTTGGTTTTATTTGTTATTTTCTGCACTTTGAGATTATTTTATATAATAAAGTGTTTTACAAATGTAATAAATTATTATTGTTATTTACTTAAAGAGCAGTGCAGATTCTGGTAACAGAATGACAGCACAAACCGTCATTCTGTTACCAAACTTTGCATCTGCACTGTTCTTTAAGTAAATGTATTTTTGTAAAATGTTCTGTTGAAATTGTTTAAATGTCATCATTTTACATAGAGTTGTGTATGGTTACAATCGTCGGCTTTTGTTTGACATACTCAGATGTTTCACTTTAAAATGTATCAGCATCACTCTGTTAACATGGAATAGCCCTCATTTGAAGAAGACTCGTGACAAAGTGTAAAATAGAAGAAGAAGAAACAGATGATGAAGAACATTTGAGAGTCAAATCTCTCATTTAGCGGAGGGATATGCGCTCCGCCTCCCAGTCTATTTGACGCTGGGACAGATGAGTCGGGAGAGTTAGGCGAAGGCTTTGGAGGGGGAAAAAAGTCACACAAAAAAAAACACAAAAAAAACCCGGCTTTAAATAGAGAAAAGTACTAAGGAAGCGACCAGCCTGCCTCAATTCTTGAAAGGTATGCGATGAAATGATAGCTTACCCACTAGATAAGCATGTTTCCATGGGTAGGCTACACAATTACCAAGTTTTAATCAGTAAAGCTAGGCTTGGGTACTTTTCCAGAGGGGGGTGGGGTGTAGCTAGCTGGAGAAGTGATTGAAAAAGTTATCTCTGGAATGGTGGGGAAGGAGAACATAGCAAGTTAGCTAGGAATTGGGGTGGGGATAAAGACGATATTTGTGGTCAAAATAGGACGTGTTCTCGTTAACGTCAGCCATATAAAACCACACGAACAACTTTTGATTGTACCATCAATTCGGTTCAACTCGATAACCCAACTGGCTGACTTAATTAACTTGTAGCGTGTCGAGCTAGCTAACGGTAGCTACTTGGCTAAGGTTAGCCAACGAGCTAACGAACTAGCAAAATTTGCGAAATGGATATAAAATTCATATTTTCCACTCTTAGCCATAATCACTCAAACTTAGCTACATACGTAAAATTAATAAAGAATATCTGAAAACGAAATACACATGGCTAGCTAGCTATGTGTATTGAATCAAATGGAAAACTAGTTAACAAAAAATGTTACTGTAATGTCTACTTTGGAAGTTAGCGACTTTGTTCAACGTCGACAAAATGTGTATTCCAGGGAATCGGGACATGTTGTGTTGATTTCACGCTTCAGTGGTATAATGGTTGTGATTATTGGTCGAGTATCACCTTGGGTGGGGATGGGGAGACATCTCATGCTTAGTTACCAGAACCATCCTTTGTTTCGCCCTTCACTTTCATCGTGTAGCCAGAGCATGGCCATGTCAGAATTGTCTCAACGTTCAGTATTTTCTCAAGTCTGTTGAATGTTGCTATACATTTTGCTGAATTTCTCAGCTTCATCTCAACAAGATTATGTTGTTCTGCCCAATGGTTATTGAAGTGAGGCACTCTCCAAACCTGGTACCCATGGTGACGGTCAGACTCTTCATCCAGACACTGTTTGTGTTGTTGCTTCCTGACCCTGCTTACAAGGACAGCCAGGCAGGAAAATACTTAGGTGTGAAGTGATGTTATCAAGTCACTGGACTCAGGGCTCTGTGCACCTCGTTTCCTGTCGTTAATGTTATTGTATTGCTGTCATCGCTCACTTGGCGTTACAGCCTCACAGCAACAGAAACCAGACAGGCTGTGTCCAGAGAGCTTGCTTACCAAGTTATCCATATGTTCATGGATGAAACAACACACCTACATGGATCTTTAGAGAGTCCGTGAATAGCCTAGCTAGTATCTGCTACATTTGGTTGTCCTTGTATTCCCTGCCATCTCACTTCTTCACACATGCAAAGCTCACAATTTTTTTCCTGTGTTGACTGAAGTGTAGGGTATATTTCATTCCCTATAGGACTCCACTATTGCTTTTTTTCCCTATTGTAACAATGAAACATGAAGCTCTAAACTGCCTGGTGCTGTTGGACAGCTGTGTGCCGTAAGGGAAGGGATATGATGAGAAAGGAGCTTTCAGTGGCCTCACATCCTCTCTGCTAGGGCTATTTTCAACAGCTGTGCAGCAATGCCTGTATTTTCTGTCTTCTTTCTGTCTCTGTCCACCCAGTATGGCTGTCCCAGACAAAAATATATATATATATATTGGTCGACTGAGAGGAGTCTGTTCTTTCAACCAATCGATTCGACCAATTTAAAAAAAAGTTTTTCCATATATAGACACACCCTGTGTTTGAATAAAATCAACTATATGTAGGCTACTGAGCAAGTCTGATGCTTTAAGCACTGCGAATAAAAAATTAAGACTCAAATTACTAAAGAGGGAGCCAGAGATCAATATAGCAAATAAACCTCTTCCCGATCCTTCTGCTGCTGCTGGCCGTTGCAGATTCTGCCTTTTATGTTCCTGCAGTTGCCGGTAATAGACAACTGAGTGCCAAGTTAACGTACCATTTTCGCTGGTCTGTGTGTCAGTTACGATTTTCATATGCACATTTTCGTGGAACAGATTATTTTATAGTCTTCATAGCTCAAAATCAATGGCATGTGGTTAATCAAAATTCTATTTAAATGTAACGTTTGTTGCCATTGGCAATATCGGAGGGCATGCTGTCTGGTCCTCTGGCAGTCTCTATGGGGGTGCCACAGGGTTCAATTCTCGGGCTGACTCTTTTCTCTGTGTATATCAATGATGTTGCTCTTGCTGCGGGCGATTCCCTGATCCACCTCTACGCAGATGACACCATTCTATATACCTTCGGCCCGTCTTTGGACACTGTGCTATCTAACCTCCAAACAAGCTTCAATGCCATACAATACTCCTTCCGTGGCCTCCAACTGCTCTTAAACGCTAGTAAAACCAAATGCATGCTTTTCAACCGGTCGCTGCCTGCACCCGCATGCCCGACTAGCATCACCACCCTGGATGGTTCCGACCTAGAATATGTGGACGTCTATAAGTACCTAGGTGTCTGGCTAGACTGCAAACTCTCCTTCCAGACTCATATCAAACATCTCCAATCGAAAATCAAATCAAGAGTCGGCTTTCTATTCCGCACTCACGCCGCCAAGCTTACCCTAGTAAAACTGACTATCCTACCGATCCTCGACTTCGGGGATGTCATCTACAAAATGGCTTCCAGCACTCTACTCAGCAAACTGGATGCAGTCTATCACAGTGCCATCCGTTTCGTCACTAAAGCACCTTATACCACCCACCACTGCGACTTGTATGCTCTAGTCGGCTGGCCCTCGCTACATATTCGTCGCCAGACCCACTGG
The DNA here is from genome assembly GCF_002021735.2 of Oncorhynchus kisutch. Classification (NCBI taxonomy): domain Eukaryota; kingdom Metazoa; phylum Chordata; class Actinopteri; order Salmoniformes; family Salmonidae; genus Oncorhynchus; species Oncorhynchus kisutch. The sequence goes on from NC_034192.2 coordinate 60,476,096, forward strand.
CTCCAGGTCATCTACAAGTCCATGCTAGGTAAAGCTCCGCCTTATCTCGGCTCACTGGTCACGATGGCAACACCCATCCGTAGCACGCGCTCCAGCAGGTGTATCTCACTGATCATCCCTAAAGCCAACACCTCATTTGGCCGCCTTTCGTTCCAGTACTCTGCTGCCTGTGACTGGAACGAATTGCAAAAATCGCTGAAGTTGGAGACTTATCTCCCTCACCAACTTCAAACATCAGCTATCTGAGCGGCTAACCGATCGCTGCAGCTGTACATAGTCTATTGGTAAATAGCCCACCCTTTCTCACCTACCTCATCCCCATACTGTTTTTATTTATTTACTTTTCTGCTCTTTTGCACACCAATATCTCTACCTGTACATGACCATCTGATCATTCATCACTCCAGTGTTAATCTGCAAAATTGTAATTATTTGCCTACCTCCTCATGCCTTTTGCACACATTGTATATAGACTCCCCCTTTGGTTTCTACTGTGTTATTGACTTGTTAATTGTTTACTCCATGTGTAACTCTTTGTTGTCTGCTCACACTGCTATGCTTTATCTTGGCCAGGTCGCAGTTGTAAATGAGAACTTGTTCTCAACTAGCCTACCTGGTTAAATAAAGGTGAAATAAAATAAAATAATAAAAAATATGTAAAAGTAGCCCACATAAAGCCAACAAATAAAAACATTGCAGCTCACAGGTAGAAAATAGCCTCTTTAAAAAAATATATATATATATATAAAAATTCTATAAATCACCTTGGCCACGCATGGCCTGTCTTCACAGAACCTGAAACATTGTATGAGCTATTAACACCAGTGTGCCCCAGACAGACACAGCTGTAGGCTATTTGTGCAAGGGATAAGAAGTAATCAGGTAGGCCTATTTTATGACGTTTACACCGGATCAGAGAGTGACGGCCTCCACTATAGACTAGTCCACTCAGACAGGCATCTGGTGTGCCATCCCTGCGGCCTCCACTAGAGACTAGTCCACTCAGACAGGCATCACGTGTGCCATAAAATATTGATAAACTGGGTGGTTTGAGCCCTGAATGCTGACAGCTGTGATGTTATCAGAGTGTATACCATGGGTTTTGAGAAAATATTAATTTTTTTACTGCTCTAATTATGTTGTTAACCAGTTTATAATGGCAATAAGGCACCTCGGGAGTTTGTGGTATATGGCCAATATACCACTGCTAAGGGCTGTGTCCAGGCACTCCACATTGCGTTGTCTAAGAACAGCCCTTAGCCGTGGTAAATTGGCCATAAACCACACCCCCCTCGTGCCTTATTACTTAAATATTTGCCACTGTTCGACAAAAAAACATCTTGGTCGACCAACTCTTTGGGGCCTTAAAAAGCGGCTGTATGTGAGATATTGTCTGCTATAGGTTGGTAAATGACAAAACTGCATGATGACTTGTGTTTCCAAAATTTGTGCTGTTTTCCTAAACAAGTCAAATCCACTATGTGTTTTGTTTCCTTGCCATGATACAAAGGAGTATGGTGATACTAGTATCGTCCCGGGCTTAGATCAAATCACATTTTATTTGTCACATACACCTGGCTAGCAGATGTTAATGCGAGTGTAGCGAAATGCTTGTGCTTCTCGTTCCGACCATGCAGTAATAACCAACGAGTAATCTAACCTAACAATTCCAAAACTACTACCTTATACACACAAGTGTAAAGGGATAAATAATATGTACATAAAGATATATGAATGAGTGATGGTGCAGAACGGCATAGGCAAGATGCAGTAGATGGTATCGAGTACAGTATATACATGAGATGAGTAATGTAGGGTATGTAAACATAAAAGTGGCATAGTTTAAAGTGGCTAGTGATACATGTATTACATAAATATGGCAAGATGCAGTAGATGATATCGAGTACAGTATATACATATGAGTAATGTAGGGTATGTAAACATTATATTAATTCACATTATGTCACCTGACCTGAGGATTCTGTTGTGCAATATATTTCCAACACAGCTTCTCTTCTTTTTCCCCCTCCAGGTTCCACACTAGACCTTTACCCAGGCTCTGGCCACCTCATATGGTACGGACCTAACCAGAGGGAGAAGAGGAGGGTCCTTTTCCTATTTATGTCTGCCTATTGACTAGCTACGTTTGTAAATCCTCTGGGCTGTTGTGTCCCAGAGGCCTGATCTCAGCTGAACTTGTTCCCCAAACTGCACTCCCCTCAGTGGGGTTGGTTGTGACCCAGCTCCAAGGTACATCCCACCTCACGGCAGGCTTTCCTTTCCTGAGCAGCAGCAGCTGTGTCCTGCCTGCGTCCTGCCTCTATTTCCTGTCCTTGGTGTGCAAGGCTAAGCCTCCTCTCTACACTCCCCTTCCCCAAACACACACACTCTCCCTGTTGTACATGATCCAAGAAGAGGAATCGTCAATCCCTTAACTTCCTGGTACATTTCTCTCCCTCCACTCCTTCTCACCCTGGACAGCAGCACCATGACCTCTATGTCCAGCCTGTTCTCCTTCACCAGTCCAGCTGTGAAGCGTCTGCTGGGGTGGAAGCAGGGGGACGAGGAGGAGAAATGGGCTGAGAAGGCTGTTGACGCTCTGGTCAAGAAACTGAAGAAGAAGAAGGGAGCCATGGAGGACCTGGAGAAAGCCCTCAGCAGCCCAGGACAACCCAGTGAGTGACCCGGTCTGTCTGTAGTGTACTGTGTGTGTGTGCGGTGTCATACTTGGTCCATTTCAGGCCAGGTGTGTGTGTCTCTCTCTCTCTGGATCATAGAGTATTCTAGATGACGAAGAGAGCGATCATCATAATACTTGGTCCAGATATTTTCTCACCTTCCCTTGAACCCGTCTCTCTTACCTCCTGCCCTGCCAGGTAAGTGTGTGACCATCCCTCGGTCTCTGGACGGTCGTCTCCAGGTGTCTCACAGGAAGGGTCTCCCCCACGTTATCTACTGCAGAGTGTGGAGGTGGCCCGACCTACAGTCTCACCACGAGCTCAAACCTCTGGAGGTGTGTGACTACCCCTTCGGCTCCAAGCAGAAGGAGGTCTGCATTAACCCCTACCACTACAAGAGAGTAGAGAGCCCAGGTACGTCATGTGTTCATTCCTATTACAGTATTGACTCAATCTAATGCATTGCAAGACCTTAGCATATATATGTGATTAAATTGTGGCTGTTGTCCACGTCTTTCAACAAGAAATGTGTAGGACACAGTAAGGCTAATCTGTCTTAAGTTACTGTTTAAATTAAGTGAAGGAGAGTACGGACTATTCACACTATATAGATTAGAGTTTCCAATAAATATCCCTCAAGGTGATTTCATCAAAACAATATGGGACATTCTGGCTGCTTCCTTAGAGATAGGAAGTGTTCTCTTGTCTCCTCGTGAGTGACGTGATATCTACCCTTGAATTGGTTAATGCAGAGCTGTCAGTCAGGGAGGGGGAGGAGCAGAGCACAGGACAAGGACTTTCAAAAATGACCTGATTAATACGATCTGCATCATAGTATATTTTTTGTTGTTGAATGTAATGGAAATAAGAAGAGAACTGGTATTGAAAGCACTTTCATTCAGATGTGAAGGCTAGATGCAAGTCCTTTCAATTGACATGCACAACAGTGCCAAATGATGACCGGTCATGCTGATGAGAACATATGTTTTCACTGGTTTCAGATGAAATACTGTAGTGTCTCAAGGTTTCTTTTTAAGTCTCTTCAATCCCAGTGTATATATTATAAAATAAAATATCTTCTCCACCAGTGCTGCCTCCGGTGTTGGTGCCTCGCCACAGTGAGTTCAACCCCCAACACAGCCTCTTGGTCCAGTTCAGGAACATGACTCACAACGAGCCCCACATGCCCCTGAACGCCACCTTCCCAGAGTCCTTCCAGCAGCACAGCGGGGGCAGCGGCTCCTCCTTCCCAATCTCCCCCAACTCCCCCTACCCTCCCTCCCCAGCCTCCAGCGGAGGGGTGGGCACCTACCCCAACTCTCCTGCCAGCTCCGGACCCTCCAGCCCCTTCCAGCTCCCAGGTAGATGTCAGTATTCACTCCTATCATATATCATGCACCTATGTGTTTATTGATAGTCCGTTACCATGGCTGCTATTACAACATAATATGTTGTTAGCTTATGTCATATATTCACACTTGTACACTTCACCTGGTCTCACACTGCCCTTTGACCCCTGAGAATGTAAAAAAAAAATAAAAGAAAGTGTTTTCCTGGTGAAAATGTGATTTTAGAAATCAGTGGAGGACAATTGTGTTTGATTTCTAACAGTTTGGGATGATTGTCCATGATACAAACCAGGGTCCTCTGACAACCAGGGGGAACAATCAAAATGCCAACTAAACTAGTGTAACAAAGCCTGGCATCAGGTTGGCTGTCAGTCACTGTGCTCATCGCTGGGCCCAACATAGCTCCTATTCTAGTGTGTGTATAAATACAGTTGAATTTACATACACCTTAGCCAAATACATTTAAACTCAGTTTTTCCACAATTCCTGACATTTAATCCTAGGAAAAATTCCTGGTCTTAGGTCAGTTAGGATCACCACTTTATTTTAAGAATGTGAAATGTCAGAATGATAGTACAGAGAAGGATTTATTTCAGGTTTTATTTCTTTTATCACATTCCCAGTGGGTCAGAGGTTCACATACACTCAATTAGTATTTGGTAGCATTGCCTTGTAAATTGTTTAACTTGGGTCAAATGTTTTGGGTAGCTTCCCACAATAAGTTGGGTGAATTTTGGCCCATTCCTCCTGACAGAGCTGGTGTAACGGAGTCAGGCTTGTAGGCCTTCTTGCTCACACATGCTTTTTCAGTTCTGCCCACAAATGTTCTATAGGATTGAGGTCCGGGCTTTGTGATGGCCACTCCAATACCTTGACTTTGTTGTCCTTAAGCCATTTTGCCACAACTTTGGACGTATGCTTGGGATCATTGTCCATTTGGAAGACCCATTTGCGACCAAGCTTTAACTTCCTGACTGATGTCTTGAAATGTTGCTTCAATATATCTACATAATTTTTTCCCCCCAATATGCCATCTATTTTGTGAAGTGCACCAGTCCCTCCTGCAGCAAAGCACCCCCACAACATGATGCTGCCACCCCCGTGCTTCACAGTTGGGATGGTGTTCTTCAGCTTGCAAGCCTCCCCCTTTTCCTCAAAACGTAACGATGGTCATTATGGCTATTTTTGTTTCATCAGACCAGAGGACATTTCTCCAAAAGGTACGATGTTTGTCCCCATGTGCAGTTGCAAACCGTAGTCTGCCTTTTTTTATGGCTGTTTTGGAGCAGTGGCTTCTTCCTTGCTGAGCTGCCTTTCAGGTTATGTCGATATAGGACTCGTTTTACTGTGGATATAGATACTTTTGTACTTGTTTCCTCCAGCATCTTCACATGGTCCTTTGCTGTTGTTCTGGGATTGATTTAGCATTTTTAGCACAAGTACGTTCATCTCTAGGCGACCGACTGCGTCTCCTTCCTGAGCGGTATGACTGCTGCGTGGTCCCATGGTACTTGTGTACTATTGTTTGTAATGGTACTTGTGTACCTTCAGGCGTTTGGAAATTGCTCCCAAGGATGAACCAGTTTTTGGCTGATTCTTTTGATTTTCCCATGATGTCAAGCAAAGAGGCACAGAGGTTGAAGGTAGGCCTTGAAATACATCCACAGGTACACCTCCAATGGACTCAAATGATGTCAATTAGCCTATCAGAAGCTTCTAAAGCCATGACATCATTTTTGGGAATTTTCCAGGGCACAGTCAACTTATTGTATGTAAACTTCTGACCCACTGGAATTGTGATACAGTGAAATAATCTGACTAAACAATTGTTGGAAAAATTACTTTTCATGCGTGAAGTAGATGTTCTAACCAACTTGCCAAAACTATAGTTTGTTAATAAGAAATTTGTGGCGTGATTGAAAAACGAGTTTTAATGACTCCAACCTAAGTGTATGTAAACTTCCGACTTCAACTACATATCCCCAGCCAGTGAGATTTGCTGATGAAAAGATGCATGGGCCGCTGTAGCATAATGGCAGCAGGGAAAATAGCTTTTTGTCTTTTTAATTATGGTGAATTACCCCCAGGGTTGAATCACTGCAGTGCTGTCACTTCTATGTGCTACCCAGACCCGTCTTTTACACTGCTGCTACTTTCTGTTTAGAATTTATGCAGTCATTTTAACTCTACCTACATGTACATATTACCTCGACTAACCGGTGCCCCCGCACACTGACTCTGTACCGGTACCCCCTGTATATAGCCTCCACATTGACTCTGTACCGGTGCCCCCTGTATATAACCTCCACATTGACTCTGTACCGGTGCCCCCTGTATATAACCTCCACATTGACTCTGTACCGTAATACCCTGTATATAGCCTCCACATTGACTCTGTACCGGTACCCCCTGTATATAGCCTCCACATTGACTCTGTACCGGTACCCCCTGTATATAGCCTCCACATTGACTCTGTACCGATACCCCCTGTATATAGCCTCCACATTGACTCTGTAACGAGTAATTAAAGAGCAGCAGTAAAATAACAATGCCGACTATATACAAGGGGTGTCGGTACAGAGTCAATGTGGAGGCTATATACAGGGGGTACTGGTACAATGTGGAGGCTACATACAGGGGGTACTGGTACAGAGTCAATGTGGAGGCTACATACAGGGGGTACTGGTACAGAGTCAATGTGGAGGCTATATACAGAGTCAATGTGGAGGCTATATACAGGGGGTACCGGTACAGAGTCAATGTGGAGGCTATATACAGGGGGTACTGGTACAGAGTCAATGTGGAGGCTATATACAGGGGGTACTGGTACAGAGTCAATGTGGAGGCTATATACAGGGGGTACTGGTACAGAATCAATGTAGAGGCTATATACAGGGGGCACCGGTTAATTGAGGTAATGTATACATGTAGTTAGTTATTAAAGTGACTATGCATAGATAACAGAGTAGCATTGGTGTAAAAGAGTGGGTGGGGTGGGTACAATGCAAATAGTCCGGGTAGCCATTTGATTAGATGTTCAGGAGTCTTATGTCTTGGGGGTAGAAGCTGTTTAGAAGCCTCTTGAACCTTGACTTGGCGCTCCAGTACCGCTTGCCGTGCGGTAGCAGAGAGAACAGTATATGACTAGGGTGGCTGGAGTCTATGACAATTTTTTGGGGGGGCCTTCCTCTGATACCGCCTGGTATAGAGGTCCTGGATGGCAGGAAGCTTGGCCCCAGTGATGTACTGGGCCTTACTCGCTACCCTCTGTAGCGCTTTACAGTCAGATGCCGAGCAGTTGCCATACCAGGCGGTGATGCAACGTCAGGATGCTCTGGTGCAGCTGTCGAACCTTTTGAGGATCTGGGGGCCCATGCCAAAAAAAATTCAATCTCCTGAGGGGGAATAGGTTTTGTCGTGCCCTCTTCACAACTGTTTTTGTGTGCTTGGACCATGTTAGTTTGTTGATGTGGACACCAAGGAACTTGAAGCTCTCAACATGGTCCCCTACAGCCCCGTCGATGAGAATGGGGGCGTGCTCGATCCTCCTTTTCCTCTATTCCACAATCATCTCGTTTGTCTTGATCACATTGAGGGAGATGTTGTCTTGGCACCACACGGCCAGGTCTCTGACCTCCTCCCTATAGGCTGTCTCATCGTTGTCGGTGATCAGGCCTTCCACTGTTGTGTCATCGGCAAACTTAATGATGGTGTTTGAGTCATGCCTGGCCATGCAGTCATGAGTGAACAGGGAGTACAGAAGGGGACTGAGCACACACCCCTGAGTGGCCCCTGTGTTGAGGATCAGCTTGGCGGATGTCCCGGGGGGAGATGTTTAGTCCCAGGGTTCTTAGCTTATTGACGAGCTTTGAGGGCACTAGGGTGTTGAACTCTGAGCTGTAGTCAATGAATTACATTCTCACAAAGGTGTTCCTTTTGTCCAGGTGGGAAAGGGCAGTGTGGAGTGCAATAGAGATTGCATCACCTGTTAGGGCGCTATGTAAATTGGATTGGGTCTAGGGTTTCTGGGATAATGGTGTAGATGTTAGCCATGACCAGCCTTTCAAAGCACTTCATGGCTACAGACGCGAGTGCTACGGGTCGGTAGTCATTTAGGCAGGTTACCTTAGTATTCTTGGGCACAGGGACTATGGTGGTCTGCTTTAAACATGTTGGTATTACAGACTCGGACAGGGAGAGGTTGAAAATGTCAGTGAAGACACTTGCCAGTTGATCAGCGCATGCTCGAAGTACACGTCCTGGTAATCCATCTGGCCCTGCGGCCTTCTGAATGTTGACCTGTTTAAAGGTCTTACTCACATTGGCTGCGGATCACATGATTACACAGTCATCTGGAAACAACTGGTGCTCTCATGCTTGTTTCAGTGTTATTTGCCTTGGAGCAAGCATAGAAGTAGTTTAGCTCTTCTGATAGGCTCCTGTCACTGGGCAGCTCTCGACTGTGCTTCCCTTCAGTCTGTAATGGTTTGCAAGCCCTGCCACATCCGACGAGTGTCGGCGCCTGTGTAGTACGATTCGCTCTTAGTCCTGTATTGGCGCTTTGCCTGTTTGATGGTTTGTCGGAGGGCATAGAAGGATTTCTTACATTTCCGGGTTAGAGTCCCCGCTCCTTGAAAGTGGCAACTCTACCCTTTAGCTCAGTGCGGATGTTGACTGTAATCCATGGCTTCTGGTTGGAGTTTGTACGTACAGTCACTGTGGGGATGACCTCCTTGATGCACTTCTTGATAAAGCCAGTGACTGATGTGGTGTAGTACTCAATGCCATTGGAAGAATCCGGAACATAAAACCAGTCTGTGCTAGCACAACAGACCTGTAGCTTAGCATCTGCTTCATCTGACCACTTTTTTTATTTATTTTTTTAAATTATTGACCGAGTCTTTGGTGCTTGGTCTGTAGGAAGACCAGTCTTCTCATTAGAAAACATTACCAACAGTCCCCACCCATACCTCGCTTGAAACGTTTCTCAATTTCAGTCCTCATCAGTGGTTGTGTAATACAACACTTATGGGACTGTCCATACATTAGTGTTCCATGTGGCGGATGTGTGTGAAACCCTACACCTGTTTCCGGGTAGAGAAAGATCCTGTGGTGGCGGATGGGTTTTAACTCCTCTTGGGAGTTGTCCGTCCGTGTGTGTGTGTGTATATGTGTCCGTCCTCTGTCTGTGTGTGTGTGTGTGGACAGCCATTTGTCATCAGCTGCATCTGGTCTCTTAACTATCTGTCCATTGTGGTGTTTTTTTTTTCTCCAGCTGATACCCCACCCCCGGCTTACATGCCCCCCGACGAGCAGATGGGACAGGAGGGGTCCATGGAGACCAGCAGCAGCGGGCCCAGGAACATGCCTAGTGGGGGTGAGGAGTCTGACCTTACACTTTATGATGTTTTTACCTCTACTTTAATCAATCGGGAATTCCTTATTCCTGACATCATATACTTCATTCATTGGAACTGATTTATCCTAATTGTCTACGTTGACCTGATCACATGGCAGTCAATACAAACTGAAATCCTACTGTTCCCTGAAGGAGAGAAACGAGGTACAACATACTACGGGGAGTCGCACTCTCGTGACTTCAGTTGAAGGATCTATACTGATCAACAATATAAACCCAGAATGTAAAGGGTTGGTTTCATGAGCTAAAATGAAAGATAAAAGCTGATTTCGCTCAAATTTGTTTACATCCCTGTGCATTTCACCTTTGCCAAGCTAATCCATCCACCTGACAGGTGTGGCATATCAAGAAGCTGATTAAACAGCTGGATCATTACATAGGTGCACCTTGTGCTGGGGGAGAAGAAAAGGCCACTCTAAAATGGCCAGTTTTGTAACCCAGTTGGAACAGGGACAGCCCCCCCCCCCCCCCCCCCCAACGGCTTGTACTTTTAGAGGTTAAACATGGACAGGTTTTCAAACGTGAGACTGTATAGCTTGGATGAAGTCAGACCCCTTATATGGACTTACAATGGAATTGCCATGGAAACGTTTGGGGGGGGGGGGGAAATCCAGTGTCTCCTCATTTCCCCCCCAGAAAAACGAACCTACATTTAGGGAATTGTTTACATGTATGTCAGTGTTTAAGTAAAAATCGGAGTATAATGCTTGTATGAATGTCAAGACCAACACATTGTTCATGTCAACACCAATGAACTGCACTACAGTAAAAATACATTTACAAAACACCACCGATTTCTGTATGCTAGCTATGCTAATCACCTTATAGGAACGGGAATTAGCATTTAGCCGCCACTTCTTCTAAACATGAAAGGAGACTACTACTACATTAGGGGGTGTGCTGACCAAATGAGTCTTGTAACAGAAATGGGCAATTTTCTGGATAGGATTTATGATCACTGATAATTACAAAAACGACTATCTCATGTCAGTCAGTCGTATTAAGGTTTTACATGGTCTAATTAACTCAACTGGCTAGTTTACCTGTCTGGAAAGAGAAGGGCGGGCTGTACGTTGATCCTGCTGCTCTGATTGGATAGAGTGACGCTGTATTTCTCCGCCCACTCGCTTCATAATTACACCCCTATCACTTTTTTCGCTAATGTTTTCGGTCTGATCATTTAGTTTACTGCTGCCTGCTACGATGCATCACATGGCGAGGACGTTTGCTATCAAGCTATCGATGTGCATAATATCTAATAAGCAGGGCAAGGGTATGTAAACGAGGATGTTTAATCTGACAAAGTTAGCAGCGAGATTGTGCATGGAGGTATTTTGCCAAAATCGACTTAAAACACTGTTTTAAAAAAATGTATGTTCATTACAACTATCATCCTATCCAACTATCAACTTTTCAATTTCCGGATATGATTATGAAAACGAGTATGGCCATTGTCTGCACACCCCTATTCTAAATGTTATGCAGCCAAATCGAACTTAAGTAACCACATTTGTGGGCCTGTTTACCTCTACAACTTCTGCTTTACCTCATCTATGTACATGGGGCTCCGACAATGGCTGACGTAGCACCCCGTTTGGCCGGGACCGGGGGGTGGGGGGGCATCGATGTTACTGTAATGTTTGTGTGGAGGGGCTCAGACCCGTGCTAAGGCCCCTCGCTCCAGGGGGGTTACCTGAGCCGAGCACTCGGCGGCTGCTTCCTCATTGATAGGTGCCCGCAAGCCCCATTCCCTCCAACTCCAGGAATTGGAAATAGAAATGTGATTGCCATAACCTCCGGCGAATACAGCTCATTGTTATGTATGTTAGCCATGATAAGGCTTCTAGGCTAGCTGTCCTCTGACAGCAGCATGTTCCGTTTAGAATAACCAAGCGATTTAACGCTAGCTACGTTAATACTAAACAAGCGAGCTATCAACGCAATTCCACTGTTAAAGGAAGCCGAAATAGCTAGCCAGTAGCTAGCCGGTAGCTAGCCAGTAGCTAGCCGGTAGCTAGCCAGTAGCTAGCTTGCCTCTGCAAGTTGGTTAAACCTGGCTAGCACGATATGCAGCGCTTGTTTGCTAATTTGGTCTCAGGTCTACGTAAGACCCGGATCACCAAGGTGGGACCTGGACCCTTCTGGGAAAGAGAGTCAAGCGGTGCTTAACCAAGGCAAACACATGAACCCGGTCGCCCTCTCTCTTCGGATACTTCCCCGTAACCGGGGACAGAGCATACAGGAGCCGGGAGACATTCAACCAGACTGACCCGTAACCGGGGACAGAGCATACCGGAGCCGGGAGACATTCAACCAGACCGACCCGTAACCCGGGACAGAGCATACAGGAGCCGGGAGACATTCGACCGACTCGTAACCGGAGACCGAGCATACAGGAGCCGGGAGACATTCAACCAGATTGACCCGTAACCGGAAACAGAGCATACAGGAGCCGGGAGACATTCAACCAGATTGACCCGTAACCGGGGACAGAGCATACAGGAGCCCGGGAGACATTCAACCAGATTGACCCGTAACCGGAAACAGAGCATACAGGAGCCGGGAGACATTCAACCAGATTGACCCGTAACCGGGGACAGAGCATACAGGAGCCGGGAGACATTCAACCAGATTGACCCGTAACCGGAAACAGAGCATACAGGAGCCGGGAGACATTCAACCAGATTGACCCGTAACCGGGGACAGAGCATACAGGAGCCGGGAGACATTCGACCAGACCAACCCGTAACCCGGGACAGAGCATACAGGAGCCGGGAGACATTCAACCAGATTGACCCGTAACCGGAGACCGAGCATACAGGAGCCGGGAGACATTCGACCAGACCGACCCGTAACCCGGGACAGAGCATACAGGAGCCGGGAGACATTCAACCAGATTGACCCGTAACCGGGGACAGAGCATACAGGAGCCGGGAGACATTCAACCAGACCGACCCGTAACCCGGGACAGAGCATACAAGAGCCGGGAGACATTCGACCAGACCGACCCAAACCGTTTCCGCGTCCCTCAACTTAGACTCAGCTGAGGTACGGCCACCCGGGAGAGGAAGTCCGTATCTGGACAACCAAGCCCCCTAAAGAATGCTACACAATTGTCAAGAGAACCTGCGTTGCGGACTAGTAGTGGAACAGTGCCAGCCTTCCCCTAGTCTCGAGCACAAACTGAGGGCAGCTTGACCCGTGCGCCGAGACATACAAGACGATAAATGTGAGTGTAACCCCTTGATTCTTGACTGTCACTACTTTGCAGGACTGATACGCACACACAGGATCATCGAGTTCAGACGAGTGCCCTGTTTTTCTTAGTCTGGCAATAAAACACACAACGTAGGTGTTCAGTTAATGAATTTACATTCCTCCAGCTCGGTCTTCACCATAGTCATAAATGAACGACCAACATGGATATAATAACACAATGCTATCCTATAGTTTTACAAAGAATGCACATCACGAGAACACGTGTTGTATTTTACAGTAACGTGAACCAAGGCTTAAAATACAACCAATCAGCTAGCTTCAGAGATGCCATTATAAAAACTTTGTAAAAAAATCACCACATAGATTACAACATACCTGGCAATTTATTATATTTTTTATTATTTTACCTTTATTTAACTAGGCAAGACAGTTAAGAACAAATTCTCATTTTCAATGACGGCCTAGGAACAGTGGGTTTACTACCTTGTTCAGGGGCAGAATGACAGATTTGTACCTTGTCAGCTCGGGGATTCGATCTTGCAACCTTCCGGTTACTAGTCCAACGCTCTAACCACTAGGCTACCCTGCCGCTTCTACGCTCTAACCACTAGGCTACCCTGCCGCCTCTATGCTCTAACCACTAGGCTACCCTGCCGCCTCCACGCTCTAACCACTAGGCTACCCTGGTGCCTCGACGCACTAGGCTACCCTGCCGCCTCTACGCTCTAACCACTAGGCTACCCTGCCGCCTCTACACTCTAACCACTAGGGACAGTTTGATCCGTATACATAAGGCACTTTATACAGTTAGACGAGACAATTATAAAGGATTATAACATGTTATATCCCAAAATGGAGTGGAGCTCAACTTTCTACATACCTTTCATTTTTGATTATGGCGAAGACGGTAACTTAAATATGGCGACACTGGTGAACTTGACACCAGACCAATTGCAGCTTATACCAGGAGAGGCTGTAGTAACATGTATAAGAGCCTTAAATAGAGACCATAACATCTTGGAACTTATTCCCTTTTTAGAATGAGAATATACCACCTAGGGACCGTTTAGTTGGTGCAACGTGTGAGACAGTCTCGTTTTCCAGTTTTGTTTTAAGGTAGCGTTCACACCGAGGTGATGAGCTGAATAATTGAAGGAATGAATCCAAGCCTCACGTTTATCACCTGTGGAATGCTTTGGCTCCCAGTGAGGCACAGATTTCATTGTCCTCGTCAGGCGTGATTGTCTCAAGAGTGCGACTCCCCATAATATGTTGTACCGAAGTTGCCTGACTGAAAAGGAACTATGGGCACCACATCATTCATGAATTGATCACATTTTAAATTGTACATTTCAAGATTTACGCATCCATTTTCCTTTACAACAAAGAAGGATCCTTGTAGATGTGGAGTACGAGGAACCGAGCCACTGGTCTAGTATTGTGTACTATGAGTTAAACTTCCGCTCTACCTTCTCCCTGTAGATGTGCAGCCAGTGGAGTACGAGGAACCGAGCCACTGGTGCAGTATTGTGTACTATGAGTTGAACAACAGAGTGGGTGAGGCCTACCATGCTTCTTCTACCAGCGTCCTGGTGGACGGCTTCACCGACCCCTCCAACAACAAGAACCGCTTCTGCCTGGGGTTGCTCTCCAACGTCAACCGCAACTCAACCATAGAGAACACACGCCGCCACATCGGCAAAGGTGAACACGGCAACACATTGAGATTAATAGATTAGTTGATGAGGTTGTGAAGATTGAAATTAGATGAGGGGTTTAGAGAAAGTGTGGGGAAGGAATGGTGACAAACATGCAAGATATTGAACTAAAACATTTTTTTTAATTGATTTGTATTCTGGGTTGTGTTATTTATTTGCTAGGTATTACTGTTCTGTTGGAGCAAGAAACACAAGCATTAGGTATTACTGTTCTGTTGGAGCAAGAAACACAAGCATTAGGTATTACTGTTCTGTTGGAGCAAGAAACACAATAATTAGGTATTACTGTTCTGTTGGAGCAAGAAACACAAGCATTAGGTATTACTGTTCTGTTGGAGCAAGAAACACAATAATTAGGTATTACTGTTCTGTTGGAGCAAGAAACACAAGCATTAGGTATTACTGTTCTGTTGGAGCAAGAAACACAAGCATTAGGTATTACTGTTCTGTTGGAGCAAGAAACACAATAATTAGATATTACTGTTCTGTTGGAGCAAGAAACACAATAATTAGATATTACTGTACTGATGGAGCTAGAAACACAAGCATTAGATATTACTGTACTGTTGGAGCTAGAAACACAAGCATTAGATATTACTGTACTGTTGGAGCTAGAAACACAAGCATTAGATATTACTGTACTGTTGGAGCTAGAAACACAAGCATTAGATATTACTGTACTGTTGGAGCTAGAAACACAAGCATTAGATATTACTGTACTGTTGGAGCTAGAAACACAAGCATTAGATATTACTGTACTGTTGGAGCAAGAAACACAAGCATTAGATATTACTGTACTGATGGAGCTAGAAACACAAGCATTAGATATTACTGTTCTGTTGGAGCAAGAAACACAAGCATTAGATATTACTGTACTGATGGAGCTAGAAACACAAGCATTTTTCTCTTTTCTCTCTCTCCCTCAGGCGTCCACCTGTACTATGTAGGAGGTGAGGTGTATGCAGAGTGTCTGAGTGACACCAGTATCTTCGTTCAGAGTCGTAACTGTAACTATCATCATGGTTTCCACCCCACCACGGTGTGTAAGATCCCTAGTGGCTGCAGTCTGAAGATCTTTAACAACCAGGAATTTGCTCAGCTACTGGCCCAGTCTGTGAACCATGGCTTTGAGGCGGTCTACGAGCTGACCAAGATGTGCACCATCCGCATGAGCTTTGTAAAGGTGATATACAATTTACATTTTGATTCAACAATTATATTAGTTTCAGTACTATGTACAGTTCACTGCTTTATCATCTTGTCCATTGATTTAAAAAATATATACAATTTTTTGTGGAAATAATTTAAAACCGTCATCTTAATTTCATTGAAAGAGCAACTCGGCAATGTTGAGAATAACACTGGGGCACACTGGCGTAACACTGAAATGGAAAACAAGCATTTCTGATTGGACAAATTCGCTGTTTCATTCCTTTTTTTTGACCATTTACTGAATATGACCCAGCTTTAACTTTCTCTCTCGCTCCCCCCCCCTACAGGGCTGGGGAGCCGAGTATCACCGACAAGATGTCACCAGCACCCCCTGTTGGATAGAAGTGCACCTTCACGGCCCTCTGCAGTGGCTGGATAAAGTGCTGACACAGATGGGCTCTCCTCTCAACCCCATCTCTTCAGTGTCTTAATGGTGCCCCCCCCCGACCAGACTCTCAACCCCATCTCTTTAGTGTCTTAATGGGGGCCCCCCCAGACTCTCAACCCCATATCTTCAGTGTCCTAATGGTTACCCCCCAGACTCTCAACCCCATCTCTTCAGTGTCTTAATGGTGCCCCAGACCAGACTCTCAACCCCATCTCTTCAGTGTCTTAATGGTGCCCCCCCCCCCGACCAGACTCTCAACCCCATCTCTTCAGTGTCTTAATGGGCCCCCCCCCAGACTCTCAACCCCATATCTTCAGTGTCCTAATGGTTACCCCCCAGACCAGACTCTCAACCCCATCTCTTCAGTGTCTTAATGGTGCCCCAGACCAGACTCTCAACCCCATCTCTTCAGTGTCTTATTGGTGCCCCCCCCAAGACCAGACCAGCCAGGCTGGGAGGTTCTTTTACACATTTTTTTTTTTAAACATTGTTTATTTTTTGTATGTTTTAATGAGTAAAATGAGATGATAAAAGGCTGAACTGTTTACAGTATCTGGCTGCAGAAGGGATGTTGAACCCAGAGCAGCAGAATTAAAAGAAAGAAAAATGGAGGCTACAAGCAGAAGATTAAAGTAGAGTAGCGGCACAAAGTACTGCTCTGAGTCATCCACTACCAACCATGTGCTTATTCTATTGAGAGTAGTAGGACTGGAAAGCATGTACCTTACTTTATATTTCAAACGTTTGTTTTTTTAAGGATTTTGCATAAAATGTTTGAATTATTTTCTTTCAGTTTTTTTTTTTGTTAAAAAATAATAATAATGAAATGTATATCACTACTACTACAAATTTACCACAGTCAAACTACTTTTTTTTTTTTTCTTGCCATGTTTTCTAATGCCAGATATTTTACATCTAAGGTATAGATATCATTATGTTTTACTATTAAGACTCAGATCTCAATGTTTCCATTTTAGAGTTTCTATCACTAGAAAAACTTGAGTTACTGCCATTTTAAATAAAGTATGTCTAACTGATAACTATGATATGAGTTCATTACTGAATGTTTTGAACAGGTGTCAAGCTAGAAGCATCACACTTCTCAGAGGAGAACTCCTCAATAAAGTTGTCAATGATGCTGGGTCGGTTCTCTGTACATACAGTATATGTTCAAGTGACAGATTGACTTTCTGTATTCACTAACTATCTTTAAAAAAAAAAATGTATCTTGTGGAGGTAAGTTTCTGTGTAGGGTACAGTTTGTGGAATTATTCTGATATGACAGAATCAACTTCATTAGCACAAAGTTAACCGGAAATGGGTAACAGTGACTGCATGTTTGTTCACCTGATTTTATATTTAACACTTTTTTTTTGTGAATACTTGTCTGTTGTCACGACAACTTATATTGAACAACAAGCATTGGTGGTTACTTTAGTTGCGATGCTGACATTTTGATGGTGCGGCACTACAGTCATTACGGTTAATAAAACCCATCATTTGATTGGCGCTAGTACGTGGTAGGAAATCAACTTGCCAGACCACCATTGGTAAAATATTTATCCCTGGTCATCTATTGGTCCGCGTTGAGTTACCGTATATCTACTAAAATATGCTCTTAACTGTCACCAAGGTACAAATCCAATGCCCAAAAAATAAACCGGGGTACGCTGGTGTGAAAACCCATGCACTCCCATTGATAACAGTCTAACGGTAGTTAGCTACAGCACCGACGGGAATTCTGTAAATCGAGTGTCACCGTTTCTATTGGAATGCAACGTCAGCTTGTTGTCTAATTGCTTTTCTTCGTTTAACAGCCAACAAACGGTTTCCATCGAGCGCATATACACTTCAATCTCTCATTTTTTATTATGAACACAAATACAAAAAAACAAATATACAAACGAGTGCATTAACCCAACAGACAGGGAGGAAGTATTTACTTATCAAGATTCATTTTCAATTTGTTAAATACTTTTGTGGTGAGTATTGCTTTTTTTTGTTTTTACATTTACTGATCATTTCAAAATAATTGAAATATTTATCTTTAAATAATGTGAAAAGAGGTTTGTTCTCTGCACACTTCATTTCAACCTCTCTTGCTACTTTGGATTTCCCCGGAAGTGAGGTGGCCACTCGGAGGAGCAAGCCAAAGATAAACACGTATCGGAGACTCAGGCGTCTTTGGGACTTGGGGTATATAAATGTTAGTTAAAATAGACAGCGAAATGCTTGAAGAAGGGAAAAGTAATTGGTCGTAATATAGTTGAGGGACTTGATACATCTTGTAATCATAGTGAACGCCCCAATCAAAGCGTTGGAACAAGATCAACAAGTGAATTCCGTGACAAAAACGACATCGAGTCCGTGAGTAGCTAACGTTAGCTAGCTAGCTAGCTGTCCATATTAGTTTCGCACTGCAGTAACATTACTGTACAGCTAACTACCAGAATAGCTGGCTATGCAGAGCAAGAGCAGCCAAGCTAGCTGTCCCTTCCAACCCAGATTAGCTAACACCCCCCCTCAGCTATAACATTGCATTGTTAACTAGCTATGTATTGGCTGTCTTGTTAGCTATCTTGTTATTAACTTGTCATCCGATACATCTACCTAGCTTGGTAGATTTAAATATGGCATATCAACAATGCAGTTTTAGTTTGAACGAAATTAAGGCTTGATTAAATTGAGTGAAGATGTCAATCTAGACTCAACAAAAATGTAAACGCAACATGTATAGTGTTGATCCCATGTTTCATGAGCAAAAATGAAAGATCCCAGAAATGTGTCATACACACAAAAAGCTTATTTCTATGAAATTCTGCGCAAATTTGTTTACATCCCTGTTCGTGAGGATTTCTCCTATGCCAAGATAATATATCCACCTGACAGGTGTGGCATATCAAGAAGCTGAGTACCCTACTGCTACTCGCTGTTTATTATCTATGCATAGTCACTTCACCCCTACCTACATGTACAAATCACCTCAACTAACCTGTATCCCCTGAACACTGACTCAGTACCAGTACCCCCTGTATATAACCTCGTTATTTTATTGTTACTTTTTATAATTTTGTACATTCGTATATTTGGTAAATTAACGTTTTACTCTTGAACTGCACGGTTGGTTAAGGGCTTGTAAATAAGCATTTCACTGTGAGGTCTACACTTGTTGTATTCGGCCCACGTGACAAAGTTTGATTTGATTTAGCTGGGGACAATAAAAGGCCACTCTAAAATGTGCAGTTTTGTCACACAACAAATTGCCACAGATGGCTCAAGTTTTGAAGGAGCGTTCAATTGGCATGATGACTGCAGGAATGTCCACCAGAGCTGTTGTCAGAGAATTTAATGTTCATTTCTCTACCACAAGCCTCCTCCAATGTTGTTTTAGAGAATTTGGCAGTACATCCAACCGACCTCTCAACAGCAGACCACGTGTATTGTGTGGGTGAGCGGTTTGCGGATATCAACGTTGTGAACTGAGTGGCCCATGGTGGCGGTGGGGTTATGGTATGGGCAGGCATAAGCTACGGAAAGCGAACACAATTGCAGTTTATCGATGGCAATTTGAAATGCACAGAGATACCGTGATGAGATCTTATGGCCCATTGTTGTGCCATTCATCTGCCACCATCACCTCATGTTTCAGGATAATGCACAGCCCCATGTCGCAAGGATCTGTACACAATTCATGGAAGCTGAAAATTGTTTCAATTGACTTATTTCCTTGTATGAACTAACTTTGTAAAATCTTCGAAATTGTAGCATGTTACGCTTTTATATTTTTGTACAGTTGAAACATTGCTCTGTTTACACTTGGCCCCTAGGCAGCTGTCAACATACATGTATTTATTCAGTGACTGTTACTTGTTAGCTATCTAGTGAGCTATAAGGAAGCAATTGGATTATCCAACAGCCAGGATTATGAAATGACAATATCCTAACCTGCTCTACATTCTGATGTATGTGTGTCCTACCACACAGCTGTAGATACTGCCTACACCATGGTGCGTGCAGGCCTGGTGACTGCCACCAGTCTGGCTCTGACTGGCGCTGTGATTGCCCATGCCTACTTTCTCAAACACCAGTTCTACCCCACTGTGGTCTACCTCACTAAGAGTAGCCCCAGTATGGCAGTGAGTACACACTAGTTCTCTACATTCCCCTGTTTGATATGTTTATCAGATGTATGGTCTGTAACGTGGCTTTCCCTCCCTCTCCTCTTTGTGTCAGGTGTTGTACATCCAGGCGTTTGTGTTGGTGTTCCTGTTGGGAAAGTTCATGCGTAAAATCTTCTTCGGACAGCTGAGAGCTGCGGAGATGGAGGTATGGACCAATTTAAATGTTATTTCAGCGTTTGTTTACTCCTGCTTGGTTTATTAGATTACCAGATCTGGATTTCTCAATAAGTGGAACTGGACTTCTATGTAATGTAATGCTGTTGTTGCTTAGGCAACCATCATACCCTCTACTCATTCCTGAGCTGTGTTGTCTTGGTTACACATCCACCATATTTGTTAGACTGACGCTGGAAAGGGAAATCTGAAAACAAAATGTCAAAGCCAGTACAGGTTGGGTCAGTACGATAGTGTAAAACGGTTATCACTAAGATTCAACTTCCTCTTCCTTCAGCATCTGATAGAGCGATCCTGGTATGCTGTCACAGAGACGTGTCTGGCCTTTACCGTGTTCAGGGATGACTTCTCTCCCCGCTTCGTAGGCCTCTTCACCCTGCTGCTCTTCATCAAGTGCTTCCACTGGCTGGCTGAGGACAGGGTGGACTTTGTGAGAGGCTGTTACATGTTAAACACATTTGTATAGATATTTCACATAGTTCAGACATTTTCGTTACTTTACAAGAAGCATGTTTACCGTCTATAAAGTGACAATGAATGTGAAAGGAAAGCACCTGTCTGTCTGTTCTGATGGTATTTTCCCCACCTTCTCACTCAGATGGAGAGAAGTCCTAATATATCCTGGGTCTTCCACTTCAGGGTGTTCTGTGAGTATGGGTTATATCTCTTCAAGGTGTTAAAGGCCCATCCAGTGATATTCAGTATCTTTGTAATGGGCCCTTCAGTGGTTTACAGTACAGTATGGGTCATACACTGTAGGGTCTATTAAAAGACAGTATCTCAGTACTGTAATTGTTACTACTTATTGGAGTGTTAGTGATTTAGTCACAGCCATGTGAAACTGGTGTTTTTTGTACCAAGTGTGTTTCTTAAAATAAAGCTATATGCAAATATACGACATTGCTTGATAACGCAACTGGCATATCTGGGGCAAGAAAGTCTCGGCCTGTACTAGTGTGTTCAGTCAAAATAACTGGGAGGAATGGACAGATGATCTAAATCATTGTGTCTCTCTCACACAGCTCTCATGGTGTTGCTGGGAATCCTGGACTTCCTGTTTGTTAACCATGCCTGTCACAGTATCATCACCCGAGGGGCCTCTGTCCAACTAGTCTTTGGATTTGAGGTTTGTTAAACCAGAAATGGTCATTTTCTGAATCTGTCATGTGACACTTTACTCCTATATACCTGCTATATATATATATATATTAGTAGTTTTCATTGTCTTGATGAATCAAAGCAATTGGTTATACTTCAGCACACTTCTCAGAATAATAACACTGTTGTTGTTTAGTATGCCATCCTGATGACAATGGTGCTCACCACCTTCATCAAGTACACCCTCCACACTGTTCACCTCCAGAGTGACAACCCCTGGGACAACAAAGCAGTTTACATGCTCTACACCGAGCTCTTCACTGGTATGATACCTGTCTCACTAAATATACTCTCTACACCGAGCTCTTCACTGGTATGATACCTGTATCACTAAATATACTCTACACTGGTATGATACCTGTATCACTAAATATACTCTCTACACCGAGCTCTTCACTGGTATGATACCTATATTGCTAAAGATGCTCTACACTGGTATGATGCCTATATTGCTAAAGATGCTCTACACTGGTCTGGTATGATGCCTATATTGCTAAAGATGCTCTACACTGGTCTGGTATGATGCCTATATTGCTAAAGATGCTCTACACTGGTCTGGTATGATGCCTATATTGCTAAAGATGCTCTACACTGGTATGATACCTATATATTGCTAAAGATGCTCTACACTGGTATACCTATATTGCTAAAGATGCTCTACACTGGTATGATACCTATATTGCTAAAGATGCTCTACACTTGCTATGCAACTTTAAAGGTCCAGTTTCTTGGGTCCACATTGAGCTTTGTTAATTCACATTTCTTAGAATGAAAAGCATGTTCATTGAGCATGTTTTTGTCCAAGACTAGGCTTGTTTTGTGTCCAGGAAACTGGTCATATATATGTATGTATAACATTCCACTTCAGTAAAAAATCTCTCCACTCTTCCCTCCCAGGTTTCATCAAGGTCCTCCTGTACATGGCATTCATGACCATCATGATAAAGGTGCACACCTTCCCCCTATTCGCCATCCGGCCCATGTACCTGGCTATGAGGTGAGCAACACCGCTAATCTCTAAACCCTAGATTAAAAGATACCGTTAAAAGATACCATTAGAACACCGGAATTTCTGGATTCTGTCCTCTGTTCTTTAGGCAGTTCAAGAAAGCAGTAACTGATGCCATAATGTCCCGGCGAGCCATCCGCAACATGAATACACTGTGAGTGTGCAATTCATCTGTTTTGTTTGTTATTTTGGGGTATCCACAACAGGAAGAAGAAAATAAGAAAAAATGTGTTCCTCTTTTACCATTTTCATCATTTTAGGATGATAAACATTGACTAAACATCCTTAGTCCATGGTCAATGAGCTGGATATGTATCTCTGCAGTTACCCAGATGCCACTCCTGAAGATCTGCTGGCTTCAGACAACGTATGTATCATCTGTCGTGAAGAGATGGTGACTGGAGCCAAGAAACTTCCCTGCAACCATATCTTCCACTCTAGGTATTTTATGGATACTACTATACTATTCCTGTTTTAGACAGAACGGTATCAGAAAGTAGAAAATAAGATAATATTTTTGATATTTATGTCCCAGTTGCCTTCGCTCCTGGTTCCAGACTTTGTGTAGCTAACTAACCTTTTCCTTCATTTTGTGTCCCAGTTGCCTTCGTTCCTGGTTCAGAGACTCTGTGTAGCTAACTAACCAATCCTTCATTTTACATCCCAGTTGCCTTCGCTCCCGGTTCCAGACTCTGTGTAGCTAACTAACCTTTTCCTTCATTTTGTGTCCCAGTTGCCTTCGCTCCTGGTTCCAGACTCTGTGTAGCTAACTAAACTTTTCCTTCATTTTGTGTCCCAGTTGCCTTCGCTCCTGGTTCCAGACTTTGTGTAGCTAACTAACCTTTTCCTTCATTTTGTGTCCCAGTTGCCTTCGTTCCTGGTTCCAGACTCTGTGTAGCTAACTAACCTTTTCCTTCATTTTGTGTCCCAGTTGCCTTCGCTCCTGGTTCCAGAGACAACAGACGTGTCCTACATGTCGTATGGATGTACTCCGGGCCTCTAACCCCAATCAGCCTCCCACCCCAGCCCCTGCCCAGCCTCCTGCCCCAGCAGCACCCGCCAACGCCCCTGTCCCTGGTCCACCTGGGAACGGTGGGTAGCACCACACAGAGCAACACGTCCATTGCTCCATCTGTTAAACTGGAACAGTTTAAATATTTTGATATCTGATAGTAACCTTGAAGTCGTTTCATGAAGTTACTATATATCTGATATAGTAATAAACTCAGCAAAAAATGAAACGTCCTCTCACTGTCAACTGCGTTTATTTTCGGCAAACTTAATATTTGTATGAACGTAACAAGATTCAACAACTGAGACATTAACTGAACAAGTTCCACAGACATGTGACTAACATAAATTTAATAATGTGTCCCTGAACAAAGGGGGGGAGGGGTCCAAATCAAAAGTAACAGTCAGTATCTGGTGTGGCCACCAGCTGCATTAAGTACTGCAGTGCATCTCCTCATGGACTGCACCAGATTTGCCAGTTCTTGCTGTGAGATATTACCCCACTCTTCCACCAAGACACCTGCAAGTTCCTGGACATTTCTGGGGGGAACGGCCCTAGTCCTCACCCTCCGATCCAACAGGTCCCAGATGTGCTCAATGGGTGTGAGATCCGGGGTCTTCGCTGGCCATTTTTATTTATTTTACCTTTATTTAACTAGGCAAGTCAGTTAAGAACAAATTCTTATTTTCAATGACGGCCTAGGAACAGTGGGTTAACTGCCTGTTCAGGGGCAGAATGACAGATTTGTACCTTGTCAGCTCAGTAACCTTCCGGTTACTAGTCCAATGCTCTAACCACTAGGCTACCCTGCCGCCCTGTCTGGCTGGAAATCATGCACAGAATGAGCAGTATGACTGGTGGCATTGTCATGCTGGAGCGTCATGTCAGGAAGGGTACCAAATGAGGGAGGAGGATGTCTTCCCTGAAACGCACAGCGTTGAGATTGCCTGCAATAACCACTGCGCCACCCGGGAGGCCTATCAGCTCTGCCATCAGAGACTCTGGGTTCGAGCCCAGGCTCTGTCGTAACCGGCCGCGACCGGGGGCGACGCACAATTGGCCTAGCGTCGTCCGGGTTAAGGAGGGTTTGGTCAGTAGGGATGTCCTTGTCTCATCGCGCACCAGCGACTCCTGTGGCGGGCCGGGTGCAGTGCACGCTAACCAAGGTTGCCAGGTGAACGGTGTTTCCTCCGACACATTGGTGCGGCTGGCTTCCGGGTTGGATGCACGCTGTGTTAAGAAGCAGTGCGGCTAGGTTGGGTTGTGTATCGGAGGACGCATGACTTTCAACCTTCGTCTCTCCGGAGCCCGTACGGGAGTTGTAGCGATGAGACAAGATGGTAGCTACTAAACAATTGGGGAGAAAAAGGGAAGAAAAAAAAAAGAAGAGATTGCCTGCAATGACGACAAGCTCAGTCCGATAATGCTGTGACACACCGCCCCACACCATGACGGACCCTCCACCTCCAAATCAATCTCGCTCCAGAGTACAGGCCTCGGTGTAAAGCTCATTCCTTCGCCGATAAACGCGAATCCGACCATCACCCCTGGTGAGACAAAACCGCGACTTTCCATCAGTGAAGAGCACTTTTTGCCAGTCCTGTCTGATCCAGTGATGGTGGGTTTGTGCCCATAGGCGACGTTGTTGCCAGTGATGTCTGGTGAGGACCTGCCTTACAACAGGCCTACAAGCCCATGCCTAAGGAACGTTCATGCAGATGAGCAGGGACCCTGGGCATCTTTCTTTTTGTGTTTTTCAGAGTCAGTAGAAAGGCCTCTTTAGTGTCCTAAGTTTTCAGAACTGTGACCTTAATTGCCTACCGTCTGTAAGCTGTTAGTGTCTTAACGACTGTTCCACAGGTGCATGTTCATTAATTGTTTATGGTTCATTGAACAAGCATGGGAAACAGTGTTTAAAACCTTTATAATGATCTGTGAAGTTATTTGGATTTTTACAAATTATCTTTGAAAGACAGGGTCCTAAAAAAAGGGACCTTTCTTTTTTTTCTGAGTTTAGTTTCATGAAGTTAGTAGATTTCTGATAGAAACCCACTAATAGTTTCATGAAATTACTAGTTGTAAACTGGATTGACTCTCAAGCGGCTGACTGACATGTGTCCTCTTGTCCCCTTGTCTCATCTAGTTGGCCCTGGAATGATGCCCCACTTCCCCCCAGGGCTGTTTCCTTTCTGGGGCCCCTTCCCTGGAGCGGCTCCCCCTGCTGATGCTCACGTTGCCCCAGGGGCCACAGACGCCCCTGGGGCCACAGAGGCGGCTCAGACTCAGGGCGCTGGTGAGTCTCATTTCTACTCTCTGGTACTAAGGAACCTGTCAAATTGTCAGTCTTTTCTGAATGGGAGGGTAGACGCAGACCAATCTTTACATTCTAGTCAATTAGAGGTTTCTCTGACCTAGATGATGAAATGGCTCGTTCAATACAGATTCTCAATTGAGCTTTTTGGTCCAGGACTAGACTTCCTCTGGGTCTGGAAGACCAGCCCTAAAGTGTCTGTCCTAACATTCTGTGAACATTTGAAGTCATAATTTCTTCTTGTGTGAATCAGGTACCAGTCATTCCACAGGGGCCAGTACAGTCGGTGCTGCTCCTGCTCCAGGAGGCCCTATGCCTGGGTTCCCCTTCCCCTCCTTCCCACCCCCACCATTCCCCTCAGCTCCGTGGCTGACTATGCCACCACCTCCACCGTTTGGTAAGATCTGGATTCATTCCTACTTACTCCTTCACTTATAAAGGAAGCCTCCATCATGAAAATAGTATTGTAGATGGGCCACCATTTTCAACATTTCTAGCAACAGTTTTGTTCTTATCTACCCTGTTGCCAAGGGAGGGCTGTTGCCGAGGGAGGGCTAAGATGTTCACAAATCTGTATTAAGGCTGGTATCTTGAATAACCTTGTTATGCTGTGTGTTCTGTCCCAGTGTCATCCATGCCCCCTCCTCCCCCAGCCCTGTCCACCATGTCAGAGGCTGAGCTGAGGGAGCTGGAGCAGGGGGGCCGTAGAGGCCTGGAGGCCAGACTGCAGTGTCTCCACAACATCCACACTCTACTGGACGCTGCCATGCTCAACATCCACCACTACCTCACTACCGTCGCCACGCTCACGTAATGATGCCTTGTTTTCATTTGTACGTGGGTCAACATTTCCATTTATTGTTTAGCCTATGATTATCATGCTACTCCTTTGCTCCTCAGTCCTCCTCAGTCAGAAACCAGCAGCGCTGCTGGAGAGGCCAGCGGATCATCTCCTCCCTCCACTAGTGCAGAAACCCAGGAGAACCAGGAGAATGACTCTCAGAGCAGTACAGGTAAGTCCTCCTATTGACTGACTGATATTGTGAAGTGAACATGAATCATTTTGTAGGAATCTGGACCAGCTGTTAGTGGGATTTTGAAGCGGTGTGTTTTATTTACACTGTAGACACATTTTCTCACTTTTGTTTCGCTCCTCTGTCTCTTACTCTCTAGCCGCTGAACCTGAAGCTGTGAATGGGGCCACAGGTTTCTCCCAGCCAGACTCTACCACGATGGACGACAGTGAAGACAAGCGGGATGAAGAGGAAGGAGATGGAGAGGAAGTCGGCGAAGACGGAGAGCCCAACCCTTCAGAGCTGAGGCGCCGTCGTCTCCGCAAGCTCGAGACCACAACCCCTCCTCCTGACCACTGATACATGCCTACTGATGCATTCTGGGAACTGACTTATCAATCAATACATTATTGATTACCAATCAATAATAAGAGATGTATTTTATTTTTTCTCTTTTTCCCCTCCTGGCTCTGCATTTTGTGCTGTTTAAACTCAGACAGCCAAAGAGAGAGGAAGAAGGAACAACCATTTTGTTGTTGGAACATATTAAAAGCAAGATTATTTTCTTTTTCAACTGCCTGACATCTTACGATCCATATGCAGGTGTTTTGTTTCACCACTCTTCACCCAATACTGAGGAGTGATATTCAAACACACAGACCGAACTTCTTCAAATACAGACCTGGCCGGAGACGGGACTTCTTCAAATACAGACCTGACCGGAGACTGGACTTCTTCAAATACAGACCTGACCGGAGACCGAACTTCTTCGAATACAGACCTGACCGGAGACCGAACTTCTTCGAATACAGACCTGACCGGAGACAGGACTTCTTCAAATACAGACCTGACCGGAGACCGAACTTCTTCGAATACAGACCTGACCGGAGACCGAACTTCTTCAAATACAGACCTGACCGGAGACCGGACTTCTTCAAATGCAGACCGGAGACCGGACTTCTTCAAATGCAGACCTGACCGGAGACCGGACATCTTCAAATGCAGACCTGACCGGAGACCGAACTTCTTCAAATACAGACCTGACCGGAGACCGGACTTCTTCGAATACAGACCTGACCGGAGACCGGACTTCTTCAAATTCAGACCGAACCTCAGACCTGATTTCTTTAAATAGACCTGACTTCTTCAAATACAGACTTCACCGGAGAGCTGATTTCTTGGTCAGTGACAGCAAAGTGGACGAGTGTTTTAAATCTCAGGTCACTGCTACTTCTCCTTCTACCGTGGAGTCAATCCAACTGTGAGAGGTTGCTTTTTCTTCATCACTGTAAAATGTATCCCCCTTATTGTCCTGCTTGTCAGACTGTGTTACATGGAAGCCAGACCCTTTTTGAGTTAAAGCAATGTCTGAAATGGGCCCCCTATTCCCTACGTAGTGCATAGGTCTCTGGTTGGAAATAGTGTACTATCTAGGGAATAGGGTGTAGCCATAGCGTCCTGAGTGATGAGATTATACTTTCTGTTTTTGTAATTTCTGATTTCTCAAGATTTTGCTGCGGGCGGGATTATTATAACTTAATAAGGAAGTGGGTTGATTTAACCTGTACATACTGTATAGTTTTACTATGATCTGTACATACTGCAGAATAAACCAATGAAATGTTGCTGTTGTCAGAGCTCACGTCATGTCTTTGTTGGGATGTACTACATCAACGGGTTCACTATCGGGAGCCGAATATTCATGGCTGGGTTCACTATCGGGAGCCGAATATTCATCTCTGCTGTCTAGAAAAGACAGA